>NC_136315.1:6026315-6149527 GCF_964198595.1 Lampetra fluviatilis
TCTCTACCGCCCATCACCCTGCTACTGCCACTCTGTGCCCCCCAGCTACGAGCAGGCCTACCCCAACCACCATCACTACCCCTATCACTACCCCAGCCCCTATCACTACCCCTATCACTACCCCTATCACTACCCCAACCTCTATCACTACCCCTATCACTACCCCAACCCCTATCACTACCCCTATCACTACCCCAACCCCTATCACTACCCCTATCACTACCCCTATCACTACCCCAACCTCTATCACTACCCCAAACCCTCCTTGACCTCTCCCGCCTGTTCTCCCAGCTGTCACCATAACGACACCACCACTTTCAGTAACCTCGCTCTTTATCATCTCAGCCACTAACATCATCTCGTGTACAACTTTCTAATTGCTATAAAGTGCCTTGGAGCAAAGCTCTGCTCTATAAATCTCTATAAGATGGGTAAAGTGTATTGGCAGGTCGTGTGTGGTGGGGTAGTTTGTGGGTACTCCCATTTCTTCCGAGATGTCTGACCAGCTTGGGACATTAGGCTAAGGCAGGGGTCGGCAACCTACGGCTCCGGAGCCGCATGCGGCTCTTTACGGGCTGCTTCTTGACGATATGTACGTATGTACATAGATGCATTGCGGCTCTTGAAATACTGAATTTTGTACCGAATTGGAAAGAAATGGCTCTTCTTGTTATTTTGGTTGCCGACCCCTGGGCTAAGGGGAGGCTTCCGTCTAGCAGCGGGACATTGAAAAACTTCATTATTTTTTGTTTCACCAGGTAAGGCCTGCTGAGCTATGTCACTCTTTTTCACGAGCGACCTGGCCACAAATGATCACTCGGTGAAGCGGCTTATCACGTGGGGATTTATAGCAGCTAAATTCTCCAAATGCACATTGATTCTAAATGCGGAGGGAAAAACCGGAGGACCCGGAGAAAAATCCACATTGACCACGGGGAGAGACAACTCCAAATATACAGCAGCAGCAGGCGTCAGGGTCGGGATCGAACCCACGACCTCCTGCACACCAGGCGAGGTAGTTAACATCTAGCTACCGTGATGATGCTGAGAGAGAGACACCGCAAACTCCAAATATACAGCAGCAAGCGTCAGGGTCGGGATCGAACCCACGACCTCCTGCACACCAGGCGAGGTAGTCAACATCTCCTAGCCACTATGACATGACCTGCCAGAGACTCCACCAGCTGTTCCACACAGTCGGCTCTGTTTCTCATCTCAACTCAACGTGACACGAGATGATTTGGCCCACCAGCCGGCCGCAACTTGTTTGATCTTTTCCTAACATCTCGCCGCCGCGGTGGCGCCCGTCCGCGATGCCGTCGCAGACTGCCTGATGCTGCTCGCGTTCAAGAGCCGCTCGGAGAGGCTCAAGGGCGCGCGGCCGCGGACCTGCGCTCGCCTCCAGGATGTGTGCGCCGTGAGCACTGGGCTGGCCCTGCACAGCGCCGCCCACGTCCTCGCCGTCAGCTGCCCCTCGCTCTGCCTGCTGCTCGCCTTCGAGCGACGCGACGTCATGAGCGCCTGGGACGCCCGGCTGCGCTACAGCCTGGGAGAGGGTGAGACGGCTCGGGGGAGGGGGGGGGGGCAGGGGGGGGGGCGGCGTGGGGGAGCGGCAGTCATGGCGGTTGGCGCGCGACGACTACCGACCCGGTGACCCGAGGTCGATTCTCGCTCACGGTCAATGCCGGTGGCGATTATCTGAACCCGTTTTGGGCCTCCCCTAGGTCTACTCGGTCTCGTCGAAGTAGCTGGTGTGAACATCGCCACTGGGGAGACAAAGCCTGCCGGGCGTGGCGCTGGCCACCCACCCCTTCGTGAAGGCTGTACCGGCCTTCATAGGTGCTCGCTAACAGCATTTGCCCCAGCAGCCTGTTTAGACTAGGGGTGGTATCTTTGTCTTTGTGGGTGGTTTAGCCACCGATAGCGTTGCCACCCACTTGAGATGTGAGAAGATAAACGGGGGTGGGGGGTTATATCCATCGCGTGAAGTAGAACCGTCTCAACAGGTGAACGACGGCATTGAAACTGATAATTGTTTTTTTACCCTTCTATCTGGCAACAAAACTGACACCTTTTTTACAAGTGTAATAAAAGACTTGACCACGATATCTGGCTCAGTGTCCTTTATTCGGTCCGTACTGCGTCCCCACACGGCTGTCTCTCTTATTCTCTCTGTGCTGGTTCTGATGTCACTCCAGTCCACATCAGCAGCCCCGCTGCTGTTCTTGTCGCTCTTGCAGCCCCACAGCAGCTCCGCTGCTGTACTCTCACACAGCTCCCTTGGCTGTTCCTGCTGCAGCTCTCACGGCCTCGTGCTGTCTCGCCTTCTCGTCGCTCCTGCGACTCCTGGCAGCCACTCCGCTGCTCCTCACACACAACCTTACTGCCTATCTCTATCTGCAGCTTTACACCTCCCAGTAGCTCCCTACTGTTCCCAGGGTTGGCTCCCGCTTCTGACGGTGCCCCCTCAGCTCGTACGCCCGCGTGGCCCCACACCTTTTCATTCACACCCCGACTGCCTTCTCCTTCCGGTTTACCCGCTTAAGGACCCCCTACCTTTCACCCACGTCACCTGGCTCCGCCTCCTCGTGACGTCACATCCGGAAGGTCGCTTTCGCCCGCATTACACCACCCTCCCCCATAGAAAAAACCCAGCCGACCTCGGCTGAACAACACCAAAGCGTAATGCGGTGAACCGACCTTCCCCCTTAAAGGACACTAAGCATGCAATATAACAACAAGAACAACACACAAGTAACATCGACGAACGTACGAAAGCATGCGATAAATACGACGGCAAGAACAAGAACAATAACAACATACAATCAACGAAACGTAAGCGATTTGGAACGAGTGCGGGTCGCCGGCCCGTCCCGGACGGTCGGCGGCCCACTTGTAGAACGGGGACGCGATGGAACACGAGAAATGACAGGGGGTAATTCCCCTGCTGCGATTGGAAGTCCACCGACATCTCGTGTCCCTGACGAATCAGTCTTGGTCATATTCGGCGAATGCGCCTGCAGCGGGGTCGGAAGGGTCGCCGGGCTTGAAGGTCCCGCAGCCTTGGCAGGCGCCCTCCGAGCAGGCCCACTCCTCCCCCGCGGTGTCACGGTCGGCCTGTCTGGAACAGGTACGACAGGCGCTCTAGCAAGATCAATGGACGCAGGCGGGGAAGAGTCAGAGTCAGCAGCAACAGACCCCGGCAAGGCAACATTGGGAGATGACGCATCACGTAGGGGAGCAACATATGGTTTCAACCGCGACGTATGAACAAACCAACGGCGAGAACCAAACTGAACACGCGCCGACTGTGGATTGGGAGCCTCAATGAGGCGCACAGGACCATGCCAAGGTTTGTGCAATTTAGGAGAGGTCCCCGGCCGCACCTGCGGGCAATGGAGCCAGGCCAGGTCTCCCACCTTCCAGGGGCACTCCCCCTCAGACCGCCGAGCATACCGCTCGTTCCGGGCCTGGGCTTTGGCCGTAGCCACGCGGGCGTTTTCCCGCGCCTCCGTAACCCGGTGAACCGTGTCCTGAATGTATTCAGGGAGTGGTTTACGAGGTCCCTTCACCCCAGTACCCAATTGCACATCCACCGGAGGCACGTTTTCCCGACCATACATAAGGTAAAACGGCGAATACCCTGTAGCCGCATGGGGCGTCATCCTGTACGCCGAAAGCACTCCGGGGATGTGCAGATCCCAATCCGATTGCTGCTCACTCACAGTATGGCAAAGCATGGCAGACAATGTCCTGTTCAGCCGCTCAACCATACCATCCGTCTGCGGATGGTATGGAGATGTCCGTATCTTCTTAGTCCCAAGGCCTGCGCACACTTCAGCCAACAATTTAGAAGAGAAATTTCGGCCCTGGTCCGTGAGGAGTCTCTCCGGCGCCCCCTTGTCCATAATGTACCCAAACAAAAAGGCGTCGGTGATGGCCGCGGCCGACTGATCGGGCAACGGCCAGGCCATCGGCCAACGGGAGAGATACTCGACCCCTACCAGCAAATATTTATTTCCCCTCGCCGATGGTGGGAAGGGTCCCAATATGTCCAGTGCCACCAATTCATTGACTCGAGACACCTGAATCGACTGGAGAGGCGGCACGTAAGGATGTTTAGGCGGCTTACGCCGGGCGCATTCAGGGCACGCGCGCACGTGCCCTACGACATCTGTCGCCATGCCGTGCCAAAAATAATGACGTTGTAACGTCAACAAGGTCTTCTGCACCCCTAAATGCAATAGTGTGTCACAATGGAGAGTTCTAATCAACTCAAATCGCAAGGACGTTGGTACCACCACACGCCAGCTTTCCTGGAACCTTTCTTGCCACATAAGCAGACCATCTCGGAGAGCGGTTCGCGGCCCCACAGCCGAACTCGGACTCCCCTTGTCCCTCATAGACCGCTTCCGCATGGACAACAACGACTCGTCCATCATCTGTTCCCGAATCCAGACAGACCGCGGCAGATTCAAAACCCCATCAGTCGGTCCCGGTTCCATCGGAGTATCCGACTTCCCGACGGCCAACGTGAGCGGCTGAGAGGGGTTGAGAATCGGCGAACACCTATGCGTCCCCGACGCACATTTACAAGGGGCGCGCCCTGGTAATCTGGAAAGTGCGTCAGCGTTCGCATGGCGCACTCCCTTCCGATGTTGAATTTGGAAGGAAAACTCCTGCAGCGTGTCCAACCAACGTGCCCACTGTCCCGATGGCTGGTCCATTTTATATTCTTAGGTTTTTTCGGTAAAGTCACGTAGGTAAAACATTAAAATTAATGAAAGTAAAATAAAACAAAATAAAAATAAAAATCACGACGTTTCGGAGGCAACACAAGTCTCCGTCATCAGGTGGGACCGTCACAGCCGAATTAGCTGCATCAAGTGAAGCAATGATTCAAGATGTAATCCCTTATAAGCAAGTTGAAGGGAGGTGGAGAGGGGGGGGGGGTTTGGAGAGCTTATCAGACTGTGGTAGCCAATGAATGGAAACGTATTGGGAGGGAGGAGGAGCGGTGATCAAAGACTGCACGTAGTGCTCAACACAATGAATGGACACGTGTCGGGAGGGAGGAGGAGCGGTGATCAAAGACTGCACGTAGTGTTCAACACAATGAATGGAGACGTGTCGGGACGGAGGGTGAGCGGTGATCAAAGACTGCACGTAGTGCTCAACACAATGAATGGAGACGTGTCGGGACGGAGGGTGAGCGGTGATCAAAGACATCACGTAGTGCTCAACACAATGAATGGAAACGTGTCGGGACGGAGGGTGAGCGGTGATCAAAGACTGCACGTAGTGCTAAACACAATGAATGGAGACGTGTCGGGACGGAGGGTGAGCGGTGATCAAAGAACAATGAAGAGATTACTGTTAAACACTGGGGATGTTAACACTCGGTGAAGTAAATTAAAATAGTGCCTGTCAGTTAGTAATCACTGGAAAGATGTTATTAACCACGCAAAAAAGACTTAATTACACTTTTTGGACCATCTTATCTGACAGGCACTATTTTAATTTACTTCACCGAGTGTTAACATCCCCAGTGTTTAACAGTAATCTCTTCATTGTTCTTTGATCACCGCTCACCCTCCGTCCTGACACGTCTCCATTCATTGTGTTTAGCACTACGTGCAGTCTTTGATCACCGCTCACCCTCCGTCCCGACACGTTTCCATTCATTGTGTTGAGCACTACGTGATGTCTTTGATCACCGCTCACCCTCCGTCCCGACACGTCTCCATTCATTGTGTTGAGCACTACGTGCAGTCTTTGATCACCGCTCACCCTCCGTCCCGACACGTCTCCATTCATTGTGTTGAACACTACGTGCAGTCTTTGATCACCGCTCCTCCTCCCTCCCGACACGTGTCCATTCATTGTGTTGAGCACTACGTGCAGTCTTTGATCACCGCTCCTCCTCCCTCCCAATACGTTTCCATTCATTGGCTACCACAGTCTGATAAGCTCTCCAAACCCCCCCCCCCCTCTCCACCTCCCTTCAACTTGCTTATAAGGGATTACATCTTGAATCATTGCTTCACTTGATGCAGCTAATTCGGCTGTGACGGTCCCACCTGATGACGGAGACTTGTGTTGCCTCCGAAACGTCGTGATTTTTATTTTTATTTTGTTTTATTTTACTTTCATTAATTTTAATGTTTCACCTACGTGACTTTACCGAAAAAACCTAAGAATATGAATCATTGCAGTCACGAAAGCTTCAAATCTAGAATGGTCCATTTTAAGTGCATATTGCAAGGCCGCATGATCCGTACGCACAATAAAAGAACGACCGTAAAGGTACGGTCGAAATTGCCGCAGGAAAAAAACAACCGCCAAAAGTTCTCTACGAGTGACACAGTAGCGTGTTTCCGCAGGCGACAAGACTCGGCTACCATACGCCACGACGCGCTCTACGCCCCCTTTAGACTGTGATAATACCGCCCCAATACCTGTGTCACTCGCGTCCGTATCTAGAATGAAAGGGCGATCAAAATCGGGATAATCCAATGTCGGGGCCGTAGCCAATAGATCGCGCAGACTCTGAAAGGCCGCCTCTTCCGGCTCTCCCCAAACAAATTTCCGTCCTTTACCCGTAAGGAGATGCAAGGGCCTCGCAATCGTCGCAAACCCCGGCACAAATCTTCGGTAATACGAGGCAAATCCCAAAAACCGTCGAACATCCCCCACAGAGGCCGGAGTCGGCCAATCCCGGACACACGCCGTCTTTTCCGGATCCGTGGACACCCCCTCGGCACTCACAATGTGCCCCAAATAACGGACGGACCGTTGCAGTAGGTGGCATTTCTTTGGTTTGAATTTCAAATTGGCAGAGCGCATCCTCGTGAACACTGTCTCCAGCCGCGTTAAATGTTCCTCAAATGTGCGGCTGAACACAATAATATCGTCCAAATATATAAGACACGTCTCCCACTGCAACCCCGTCAAAACGAGCTCCATCAATCTTTGAAACGTAGCAGGGGCCGCATTCAATCCCATTGGGAGGCAGTTGAATTGAAATAACCCCTGCGGCGTACGGAATGCGGTTTTCTCCCGTGAGGACTCGTCAAGGGGAAGCTGCCAAAATCCCGAAGAGAGGTCCAGTGTGGAAAAGAACTTAGCCCCCGACAATGCGTCAAGGGAGTCGTCCATACGCGGCAGGGGGTACGCATCTGCCACCGATATCTTATTCAATTTCCGGAAATCGACACAAAATCTCAAGTTGCCATCCTTTTTCTTAACCAAGACCACAGGAGCGCCCCATGGGCTGTTAGATGGCGATATAATGTCCGCAGCCAACATGTCTTCCACCGCCCCCCGAACGTGTTCTCGCTCCGCTGGACTCATCCGATGCGAATTTAACCGAATAGGGGCAGCGTCGCCCGTCTCAATGTGATGGGAAAGCAAGGATGTGCGTCCCAAATCCAAATCGTCGGAGCTGAATACATCCGAATACGTCAGCAACAATTTACGCAGCGCATCACGTTGCCCCACGGACAGGGAAGAATTTTCGTCACATAAGGTAGCGATCCAACGATTGTCCGAACTCCTTGGCTCGGAAACACCAGCGACCACTCCTCGGCGATGCGGACAATCGTGCGTCGCAAACGTCGTAGTGGCATGTGCCACAACCGTACCGGCCGGAACACGGATGTTTTCCACCCCCGCATTAAGCACCTGTAAAACCGGTAATTGATCCGGCCGGACGATGGTCTGTGCCCCAACTAACGCCAATCCCGTTGTTATCGTGGCGGATGGTGACAACAAGACCCCTAATGCTCCTAGCCGATCGGGCAGGGGCTTCCGATACCGCAAGGGTATAAGCATCTGTGAACCAGGTGGGATGTCCACAGATGCGACGGACAGCGCCTGCACCTGTACGGCCGAAGCAGGTCGCCCCCAGGGCGACGGCAGAAACGAGATTCGACGGCCCCCCGGCAATTCAATACAATTCTCATTGATTTTAATCAAAATGGGCATCTTAGCCAAAAAATCCGTGCCTAGTAAGCAAGGAACCGCCAAAGATCTCGATATTAACACAACGCCCGAAGCCGACACATCCCCTATAGATATCTTAGCATCCACCTGGCCCACAATCCCCATACTACCCCCGTTTGCAGCGACGCAAGACCCATAAACCGGACGCACAGCCCCCGGCGGAATGCCCAACAGATGGAAAATGACATCCGATATAATAGTCGCAGACGCTCCCGAGTCGACCAAAATGCGCACGTCCACACCTTGTATGGACCCCGGTACAGTGGACGAACCCGTAGCGGCCGCGACAACTCTCCGTGCCAATTTGCGCCACTGCGTAACTGAATGACAAGGCCCCGTCGATGGCCTTTCTTTAACAACAACAATAGGATCGCGCAACACAGGTGGTGGGTGAGGTGTAAAGCCTTGCCGAGTGTCTGGTGCGTGCCGACATGCCTGTTTCGGAGGTTCCTTGGTCGGCTTGTCCGGTGTTGTGGGCTCCTGCTGCGGCGGACCCGGGAAGCGGGCCCAGCAATCTCTGGCGTAATGGCCCCTACGGCCGCAGCGGAAGCAATCGGCCTCGTTGCGCCGAAGCGCAGGTCCTGCGTCCCGGCGGCCCCGTCCCGATGGCGTAGCGCGCGGCCCCGGCCTTCCGCGTCCCGGCCATGGAGAGGAGGCAGCCGTCAGCTCCTGTGGACCCCGCTCATCCGGCACATAGATCGCCTTTGTGGGGTCCCACCCCATCGCGCCTCCTTCCTTGACGGGCCCACCCGTCCATGCCGCCACTTGCTTCCAGCGACGGAGATTAAACTGCGCGTCCAGACACTTTGCTGCCGCCCGGGACGTGAGCTTCTCATGCCCACACACAGGCATGGGGATCCCCAGATCCCGAGACAGCTCCAGCATTTTTCCCAATATGAGGGGCTCGAGCAGATCCTGTGGCGTGTCAGGATATGCCGCCATGGCCAGCTCCAACACCGCACCCCTGAACGCCACGGGCGATTCTTCGGGTGCTCGTTGTCGTTGAGCGAATCGCCGATGCGCGTCGTCAGGTGGCTCATAGGCGTCGGCCATTTCCTCAAAAACTCCACATAACGTCTTCTTCTTATCGGCCGTTATGGAACGGAAAAATCGCACAGATTCGTCGTCCAGTAGAGTCGGCAACACCTCCAAGGCCTCCGCATCGGTCCATCTTGCTGAACGAACCGCCGCCAAAAATCGGCAGGCGAAAGCGCTCCAATCGCCCCCGATAGAGAATTCCTTAACCGTAGTAAGGTGGCGACTCCGACTCCTCTTCACGCCGTCTTCCAATGATGGTTGTTGTGGAGGTAAATTCAAAATGGCGTCGGCCCGCGGCGTGGCCAATATGGCGGTTTGGCGCCGCGGAGCGCGCAAGATGGCGTCTTCTTGCCGCGTGGCCAATGGCGGCGGCAGGGCAGGCAACGTGGCGGCCCGTGGAGCACCTTCTCGTTCCATCGTCGTCCTTGGCGTAACGAGATGACACAGATGCGCCAGGACGTCCTTGAGTGTCTCCAGTTGTTCTGCCACCTGTTGCCATCTTTGCTCAGCGTCCGATGTTGTTGACGGACCCGCCATCGCGCCGACATCTTCCACGCCCGTCCCCGTGCTCGCCTCAGCAGGGCTCTCCTCCACCACCCCAGCAAAATCCGTGGTCGGAGGGAATTCGTCGTCGTCGGACGAAGAAGCCGATGCTGGCGCCGGGGGAATTTTCTTCCTTACTTGCTTAGACATGCCGTTTCACTTCTGACCCCAGTGTAATAAAAGACTTGACCACGATATCTGGCTCAGTGTCCTTTATTCGGTCCGTACTGCGTCCCCACACGGCTGTCTCTCTTATTCTCTCTGTGCTGGTTCCGATGTCACTCCAGTCCACATCAGCAGCCCCGCTGCTGTTCTTGTCGCTCTTGCAGCCCCACAGCAGCTCCGCTGCTGTACTCTCACACAGCTCCCTTGGCTGTTCCTGCTGCAGCTCTCACGGCCTCGTGCTGTCTCGCCTTCTCGTCGCTCCTGCGACTTCTGGCAGCCACTCCGCTGCTCCTCACACACAACCTTACTGCCTATCTCTATCTGCAGCTTTACACCTCCCAGTAGCTCCCTACTGTTCCCAGGGTTGGCTCCCGCTTCTGACGGTGCCCCCTCAGCTCGTACGCCCGCGTGGCCCCACACCTTTTCATTCACACCCCGACTGCCTTCTCCTTCCGGTTTACCCACTTAAGGACCCCCTACCTTTCACCCACGTCACCTGGCTCCGCCTCCTCGTGACGTCACATCCGAAAGGTCGCTTTCGCCCGCATTACACAAGGAGTCATGTTTGCATAGACCACAATACCTGCAGTCATAATGCAAACAAAAACATGGGTTGGACCCATGTGAGGATAGGCTCTAAGGAAAGCTGTCTCGGGTGTGGACCAATCAACTTCAAGGACAGTGCATACATTATCAGAGTTATGTTTTTTGTTTGCATTATGACTGTAGGTATTGTGGTCTATGCAAACATGACTCCTTGTAAAAAAAGGTGTCAGTTTTGTTGCCAGATAGAAGGGTAAAAAAACAATTATCATATTTTTTACTGGCAAATGAGGTTCCAATGGGCATTGAAACTGTCGACAAGTGAGTGGGCTTTGGGCAGAAGGCGTCAATAGAAGGGATGATTGCTCGACGAGTCAAGAATGGCAAGGGGGTGGCGGGCGAGGAATGGAACTCGTCTGAGAGGGCGTCTACCGTGGAGGAATCCGTTCGCGTGCAGCTGCTGCGTGAGTTGGCGCCGCGCGGGATCGTGAGAGGTGGCGGCGGTGTTGGGGGAGGCCTTCGTCCAGCAGCGGATTGACCTTGGCCGACGACGGTGACCTGCAGAGGGGACAGCAGTGCGTGAATGAGTCATCCTGGGTGCTTGTGTCGTCATCGCACAAACCGGGACTCCTAACCCTTCCCCCCCCCCCCCCCCGTTCCGATGACGTACGTGGACTTGTACATCATCGGAACGAAACCAGAAGAAAAAGCTAAAATAAAATAGCTTCGTCAGTACCGAGGATTCCTAAAAGCCACGTGGGAGGGCGTCTGGTACACTTTGGCGCCAGCTGTCATAGAGTGGCGGTCGTGTCGCTACAGTTCTCTGCGGTGAGTACAATGTCTTTAGAAACAGCGGCGCTGCTACGCCTCTCTAAATAAAAATTGACGCCAACCGCCCGCACGGTCCGAGATTCAGCGGTGAACAGGGCACCCCCCCCCTGCAACTCACAGTCGTCTCGGAACGACGTGAAAGTGTTTAATGCCCCAGTGAGACTCGCAAACTTCCCAGGTACGAGTCTCTACCAGCCAGGAAATCCAAGACCCGGTGGGCAACCCGAGCTCCGCTCAGTCCCCGTGCCGTCAGCCTCTCCCCGCGCGATTCCTAAATCCGTCGGCTTTTCACCCCCCTCCGACCCTCCGACCCTCCGAGCAGCGCACAGCTTCGCGGTGACGCTGGCGCCCGGCAGCCGCCTGGAGGAGGGTCCGGGCACGCTGCACTGCGTGAACCAGACGTGCGCGCTCACGAGGGGGGCGCCCCCCCGCCTGCTGGCGCGGTGGAACCTGCCGGAACTGCGGCGCTACGGCGCCGTGCCGGGCGGGTTCGTCTTCGAGGCGGGGTCCCGGTGCGGTGCAGGTGATGCGGGGACGTCGCGGGGGGCGCCCTCTCTCGTGCTGTACCGCCGTGGCTTTTGGGAACGGCTCTCACGGTGTCTCCGTGAAGCGTTTTGGGAAGATGGAGGATTTTTGTCCCCGGGTTGAGCATTTTCTGTCACGCACGAGCAGTGGGTGGGGCTACCTGGACAGTGGGCGGGGCTACCTGGACAGTGGGCGGAGCTACATGAGCAGTGGGCGGGGCTACCTGGACAGTGGGCGGAGCTACCTGGAACAGTGGGCGGGGCTACCTGGAACAGTGGGCGGGGCTACCTGGAACAGTGGGCGGGGCTACCTGGAACAGTGGGCGGGGCTACCTGGAACAGTGGGCGGGGCTACCTGGGCAGTGGTCGGGGCTACCTGGACAGTGGGCAGAGCTACCTGGACAGTGGGCGGAGCTATCTGGACAGTGGGCGGAGCTACCTAGACAGTGGGCGGGGCTACCTGGACAGTGGGCGGGGCTACTTGGACAGTGGGCGGGGCTACCTGGACAGTGGGAGGGGCTACCTGGGAAGTCTGATGGATTTCACAAAATGTTAGTTTTGATGCCTAGAGGAGGATAGAAAGCTGGTTAATACGTTTATCTAATTACCCACAATGCTCCATGTAATACATTTTAATTTCTACAGCATTATTTTCCTCCCGGTGACCTCCTGTGCGCAAGGTCAGTGGTACAACCCGAGTTCGACTCCCAGCCACGGCTCACATCGGTGGCAAGTTGCGCTTAAACCGATACCAGGCCTCGCTCCCCTTGGTTGACTGGGGTACTTTTGGTGCCGTGTGTAAACATCGGCGCTCTCAGCAGCCACTCGTCGCTAACAGCACCTGTGACCAACAGTCTGTTCAAGGCTGCACGGGGGATCTTTGTGTTGGTAGGGGCCGGCGTGTACTTCCTGTCGAGCGCCGAGGGCGAGCAGATGCACTTTGTGTTCGACTGCGTGGCCCGGGGCCTCTCTCCGTCGCACGCCCCGTTCGGCATCAAGCCTGCCCTGCCAGGTACGGCGAAACGGAGCGGCAGCGCGTCGCATCAACCCCGTGCCACACCAAACTACGCCACGTTGAACTTCTTTCGCACCGTACGTAGCCGGCCACGCTAATCGGAGGTGCCGGTGCCATGCCATGCCGCCGTGCGCCGCCGCATCACACCAAACCACAAAAACCGCTGGAACGTTCCACAACCAGCCGCATCAAACCACGCCACCGATGCACAAGCGGCCGCACGGTCAGGCTCGTCGCCCCAGGCTGCGCCGGGTCGCGCCAAATCGCACCGCCCACACACAGGCGGCCGTGCCAAGCCACGTCACGGCGAACCACGAAACCCACACGGCCGTTACACAACCACGGCACCGCAACTGGCATGGCACGGCCGGCAGGAATTTGAGAAACGCATGGCACGAAAGCCCCACTTGGCGTACGCAGCAACACACACACACACAGTGCACATAGCGCACGCACGCACGTTCACACGCGCACAGAGACAAAGATCCCCCATATAGCCTTAACAGGCTCTTGGGGAAAGTGCTGTTGGCGAGTAGCACGTGGTGCTGGATGGCCAGCACCACGCCTGGCTGCCTGTGTCTCGATGTTTACAGACCGCACCAGGTACTGTACTCTGTTGAGGCTGAGTCCACCTATCAGAGGCCCATGACCAGTTCAGATAATCGCCGCGAATTGAACTCGGGTCGCCGGGCTCATAGCTCAGTGCGCTGTGCTGCACACGCGCACAAAGACAAACATCCCCCATGTAGCCTTGCCGGCCTTCGTAGTGCTCACAGCTGAGAGCACAGGCACTGGTTTAGATCCCACTCTCAACTCGTGTTAGCCACGGCTGGGAATTGAACTCTCACTTGCCAGGTTCACCGCACGTGCAGCTGCTGTATTAACTGTTAATATATTGAGCGAGCGGACTGGGTGTTGGATCGTCAATAAACCCAGAGCGTGTTGAATTCGATCCAACCATGACAACAGAATTCCACGTTTCTCTCGCGTCTGGGACTGCCTCTGACTCCTCCTCCGTGGTCTCCACCAAAGACGAAGATCCCCCATGTAGCCTCAACAAACTATTGGGGCAAGTGCTGTTAGCGAGCACCTATGAAGGCTGGCACGGTACACGAGGGGGTGGGTGGCCAGCACCACGCCCAACCGCCTTTGTCTCCGCACCAGTTTTCGGCTGATTCGACCTAGAGGAAGCCCGGTACGAGTTCAAATAATTATCGTCGCTGGTGTTGACCACGAGCTAGAATCAAAATCGTATCCGTGGCGGGTTCATAGTGCAGCACGCTAACCGCTGTGCCACCGCTCCCCACTTGGGCAGCACGCACACACGCGCACCGCGCTCAGACTGGCGGCGCCGGTGCAGCGAGTGGGCCCTGCCGCTGCCTGCACGGAGCCGGGCGACTGCCGTGTTTTTGCCAAACGAGTTGAGCTCTCCTCTCCGGTTACTGCACCCCAGTGGCTGCCCTTACACGGGCACCACTCCCCACAAGTGCCCCCCCCCCCCTCTTCACCCCACACGTCACACGCCCTACCCCCCCACCACCACCACCCCCACCACCAACCACCGACCCTTCCGCCTGACCTCATCCACCAACAACCACCACCAACCACAAACCACAAAACCGTCCTCCTCACCACATCCACATCCACTGCTCACCATCCATCACCACCAACCACCGACCCTTCCGCCTGACCTCATCCACCACCAACCACCACCAACCACAAACCACAAACCCGTCCTCCTCACCACATCCACATCCACTGCTCACCATCCATCACCACCAACCACCGACTCTTCCGCCTGAGCTCATGGCACAACCACCACGTCCACGCCGCTGAGTGGCCGCTGAGCCCCTGGGTGCTCCCTGCTGCCAATGGCGATGACCCCGCCAAGAAAACTAGCGAGCGGCACGCCCGGTACGTGGCGGCGTGCGCCGCGAGGCTTGGGGGGGCTGGGACACGTCCCCTAGTGGACACGGCCACCGCTGAGAGACGGAGCGATGAAATCATTTGGTTTGCGGCTGCTTCGGTAGGGTGGGGGGGACGGCGGTGGGAGGGTGGGGAGGATCGTGACATCGCAGGGCTGCGAGGGATGGTGGGCGGGATGCCTTCGTCCGGCAGTGGACTGAGCAAAGCTGACGAGCGACGTGGCGCTGGCTTGCGAAGTCGCCACCAGCCTGCGCCGCTCCAGTGACACGGGCAACGGCGCTGCTGCTGCTGCTGCCGCCGCCGCCGCTGTGTGATACGGCTATGTTCAGCGCTGATGCTGTTGTTTATGGTGTTGCCGCTGCTGCTGCTGCTGCTGTTTCTGCGTGTACTCTGATTAGCACGTTTGGCTGCGTACAGTGCGAAAGAAGTTCAACATCATGACATCAACGTGCTGCTGTTGCTGCGTGTGTTGCTGCTGCTGCTCGTTGCTGTTGCCGACTCTGTCATGGCCCTTGCCGCTGTAGACCTGGGAGGAGGAGGGGAGTCGCGTCGCAGTGACAGCGTCAACAAGGAGACGCAGGAGCTGGAGATGAGACTCAGCCTCCTGTCCCTGGCCAGTGGGGATGGCAGCCCAGGTGTGGGATGACATCATCAGCAGCAGCATCATCATCAGCAGCAGCAGCAGCAGCAGAAGCATGATCGTCATCAGCATCATCAGGATGATCGTCATCAGAAGCAGCAGCGGAATCATCGTCAGCAGCAATAATATCATTATCACCATCATCATCAACTGCAAATAGATAATCATGATCATCATCAGCATCATCATCATCAGAAGCCAAATCGTTATCACGTACACTCGCCTACACTGCACACTGCACACTCGGCGTACACTGCACACGTACCCTCGGCGTACACGCATTCACAACGTCACTGCCTGATGATTGTCCCACCGCCGATCTGACCGACGACGTCGTCCCGCAGCCTCCAGCCTGCCCTCGTCCTCGCCGCTGAGCTCCCAGCCGAGCCTGAGCGAGGGCCGCTCCACCCCGAGCGGCCTCAGCGACGACGCGTCCCTCCCGCCGGCGGGCAGCGCGCTCAGCATCTCCACCACCACCACCACGACGTCCTCGTCGTCGTCGTCGTCGTACGGCGAGCCGCGCCGGGCGATCGCCGCCCGCCCGTGCGCCGCCGCGGACCGCGACCGCTCCGCCGGTAATCCCGCTGGGGGGCGGTCGCCGGACGCCGCCGCCGGCGCGTCGCGGCTGTCGCGGGCGCAGCAGCTCAGCTCGCTGGAGAGCGGCATCGGCAGCGGCAGCCTGGACTCGTCGTCGCGCGGGAGCGTCGCGTCCTCGTCGTCATCGTCGGGCTCGCGCCGCGTCGCCGGCACTCCCCGCCGCCCCTCCCCGCGTCCCGACGCTTCGGCCGGGGGCGACGCCGCCGCGACCTCCGTCGACGTCCTCGTCGGCGACGGCATCGATGGTGGCGGCGGCGGCGGCGAGAGAGACGACGGGGCTGATGAGCGGGCGACGCGGCGCGACCGTGCCTCGCCGCGCGACCCGACCTACAGTTCGCCCCGGCCCCTCGCCGGGCAGGGCTGCAGCTGCCTGCGGTGCTGCGCAAGTGCCGTTGCGGCTACCGCGAGCGCCACCGCCGCCACCACCAGCGCGAACGATGACAAATCCTCGACGCGACATCGCTGCCGGGCGGACGCGGACAGAGCGCGCCCGTTCCTGCGCCGTCAGCCGCTGGCGGCGTCGTCGTCGCTGGACGTGCCGCCGCGGGAAGCCGCCGATTCGGAGTCGCCGCGAGCGGCCGCGATGCTCCAGACGCGCTCGCTGAGCCACGACGTGCCGCAGTCCAAGATGAGCGCCGAGGAGTTCGATTGGCTCTCGCTGCTGGCCAATCAGGAGGTGCGGCGGGGCCTGGAGCCGCGCGGCGTTGTGGGAGGCGGGCGTGCCGCCACCCTGCCGTCGGACGGCGGCGCCGGCGCCGGGGACCGATCAGCGGCGCGCGCCGCGCCCGGGCCCTACTTGACCTTCGAGCAGTGGCGCAGAGCGACGCTGGAGCCGCAGAGGAGGCCGCAGCGCGACGACGAGGTGAGGGTGTGGCACGGCGGGTGAGGGTGTGGCTTGGCGGGGTAAGGGTGTGCTCGGTGGATGTCGAGCTAATCGCCGCCACCGCCACACAGCCGCGTACACCACACCACACGCCATGCCACACCACCACCACACTGCATATCACACCACCACCACACGCCATACCACACCACCGCCACACTTCACATTTCATACGACCCAGTACTTTTCAGTTTCATTCCAGTCTGCCCGAGTCTTGTCGGTGGCCCAGTAAACAATCCCCTGCCCGTCGCACCACACCCAGTATGCGTCTCACTATGCCTCTGGCCACCGGGGCAGGTGACATGGCCTACCGATAGTTCGTTCCATCACTTGTTGCAGAGGTTCGTGGGCTCGGCTCCGGCGGGCCACCCTGGTTATCACTGCGGGTGAATTTAACCATAACAGTCAGCGCTGTCTGCTTCAAGGTGGTCGTCAAAGATCCTTGTGAGGTCGTTCCAAACGAGCGTCATGGTTCCAAATTTCAAAAATTGCCAAAAGTTACTCCGCAGATTCCTCGATTGGGATCGCAGACGGCAGCAATCATCACCCCCCTCCCCTGCCTGGCAGACTAAGGTCCACTTGCAGGCTGGGTGCTGGGTGGCGTTTGTGCCTGGCCAGGCAAGGAGAGCTGCCACCGGGGGTGCCTTTCAAATTAATTGAGATGAGACGGTGATGTGTGGGCAGCTTTGAGTTGTTTAGGTACTTATATACATGCAAAGATGATGATTATTATTTTCACTACAACTCACCTGCTGCCTCGTCCAGTCTACCAGTGCCCCATTTAAAAACAGATCCAATGATCCCCCATATAGTCTTGAACAGACTGTTGGGGCAAGTGTGGTTAGCGAGTAGGACCTGTGAAGGCCAACACGGCACACGAGGGGGGTGGGTGGCTAGCACCACTCCCAGCCGCCTTTGTCTCCTCAGTGGCGATGTTGACACATCGGTACTGGGTACTCATTTGAGGCTGAGCCGACCTAGGGGAGGCCCAGGACAAGGTCATGTAATCGTCGCCGGGTGTTGGTGGCCGTGAGCGGGAATCGAACTCGGGGTCTCTTGCCGGATTCGTAGCGCGGCGTAGCGCTAACCGCGACGCCACCCCTCGGTGAGAAGTTATGCCCTGGCTGTAATGATCTGCAATGATTATAACACGCGCGCACGCAGACACCTCCTGCAGTTGTGTTTTATTTGCGGAGGACCTTAATTCCTCGCGTCAAATTTAATGACTTGTTTTCCATGTTTGCCTCTTGCTAAGAAGTCAAAATGTTCTAATCCCCAGTTAAGAGTCCCCTAAGCTTTGAGGACCCCCTTCCCAGGAGGGATTAGCGCGGACCGGTGTCCGACGGAAGGCTTTGCTCGTTGATACGTTGCCCACTTTCCCCTTCGCCGGCGACGTAACCGCCGTTGCCTCGATGCCAAGTCGAAGCCATTGCGTCATCGCGCCGATTGTGCCGAGCCGTCGCGTAAGATTACTCGCGTCGTGTGCGGGGGGGGGTGCCTCGGGGCAACGGAAGCTCGCTGGAACGGCATTTCGCACGGGGAGAGATAAAGGAGCAGGCCTGCAGTTGCTCGCTGACGCCGCAGATGGTCGAAGGGCCGCTCTGGAGAGTGGAACTCCACGGAGGGAGCTGGTCACTCTTCTCTATTCGTTACTGCGACCTCTTGGGTGTCGCCGTTTATTATTATTATGTATTTTGAACGTCTTCCACCATTTCAATTTAACTCAATGTTCACTTTCATTTTCTGGGTTCTTTCGGTAAAGTCACGTAGATAGAAAATAAAATAAAATAAAAATGAAAATTAATTACATTTTAATTACAAATAAAAGTAATGAATTCAAAATAATAAAAGCAAAAAACCCACTTTTTTATGTTCTATCTACGTGACTTTACCGAAAGAACCATGAATATGAATTCCTGCAGTCACGAACGTTTTAAGTCAAAATTCAATGTTCATTTGTTACAACGGGAAGTCCCCGTGCGGCCAGTTACCCGGATAGTTCCGGTGGTAACGGCTCCATGACCGCCAACAACGGGGTCACTGTTGGGGTGGAGAGGAGCCCAGCCAGCAGCCAGCCAGGACAGTTGAGGCACATATTATTATTAATTACAGTAGAATTATTATAAAGAGATTATTATTAATACTGTAGGAACCTCCTGGTTACACCGGTCCACAGGGGATTATTGTGTCCGTCCGTCCGTCGTGCAGGGAGGGGCTGGGTGGGGAGGGTGAGGCTGGGTGGGGAGGGGAGGGTGGGGAGGGGCTGGGTGGGGAGGGGCTGGGTGGGGAGGGGCTGGGTGGGATGGGTGGGGCTTGGTGGGGAGGGGCTGGTCATCTCCTGGTTACACCAGCCCACAGGGGATTATTCTGTCCGTCCGTCGTGCATCCAAAAATTGGAGGGGTGGGGCTGGGTGGAGAGGGGAGGGTGGGGAGGGGCTGGGTGGGGAGGGTGGGGCTGGGAGGGGTGGGGCTGGGTCACCCCGTGGTGCCCTTATGAAACTCAACGTTTAACCTACTCACGCCGGCTTGTGCCCGCCCTCACAGTCGGCCATATTTGCGGAATACACCACGCTGCCGTTGACCCTGGCCATTGACCGAGCAACCCAACGTTCCTACCAGCTCCCTCCGCAGGAATGTGTTTACAATTACAGAGACTTCTTTACGTATGAACGAGTTAGGTTCTGTTCGTAAGTCCAGTTGTACTGCATGTACACTAAACACGGGGAATGGCTTTAAAAGTAGTAGCATCTTCTGTAGATATAGATGCCACTGGTTCTTAATGTTCTGCAGATGTAGGCGCCACCACCACCATCTATTGCGCGGCGGTTGAACTTACGATACGAACAAACAGGCAACTGTTTGTTCGTATCTCTGAAAGTCCGTAAGTCGAGTTTTCGTAAGTAGAGACATTGGTGGTGCCGTGTGTGCCCAGACGAGGAGTGTGCCCAGTCACCTGCGCATCGTGGAGAGATCCGTGGACCCTGGAGACCTGGAGGAGACAAACGCGGGGCTGAGAGACACGGGGCTGAGGGACACGGGGCTGAGAGACACGGGGCTGAGAGACACGGGGCTGAGAGGCGCAGGAGTGCAAGGTAAGCGTCACACGTGACAATGGTGATGATGACGGTTGATGATATTTGCTTTAGAGGTTTTTCCCTCGCTGTGTGTGCGGCCGTCGTAGCAGTAGATGCGTTCCAAAAAAAGAATGGGGACGCACAAAGAGAAACCGCACGAGTGCACACAGTACACACACACAGTACACACACACAGTACACACACAGTACACACACTGTACACACACAGTACACGCACAGTACACGCAGTGCACACACAGTACACACACAGTACACAACCTACGCACAGTACACACAGTGCACACACAGAATACACACAGTACACACACAGTACACACACTACGCACACAACGTTGTGTGTGTACTGCATGCAGAGTCAATTCAAACCGCACAGCGGAGTGCATTTTGGGTATAAATTGGGAAGCTGCACACACAGCGCAAAGTCGCACAAACCGAACCGGCTGAACACGAGGGAAGCCTGCACTTTAAACGTGGGTTTTGACAGCCAATGCAATGATCCATGTTTGGGAGAAGGGGTCAATCGGTCTTGGTCCTCGCCTAGGGAAACTCGGCTTAAAATAAGTACCTGGTGTGATGTGTAAACATCGCAACTGGGGAGACAAAGGCGGCCGGACCCAGCACTCATCACCCACCCCTCGTGCGCAGTGCCGGCCTTCGTAGCTGCTCACGGTCACCAACACCAGCGGCGATTACATGACCTTGTCCTGGGCCTCCCCTAGGTCGGCTCAGCCTCAAATGAGTACCCAGTGCCGATGTGTCAACATCGCCACTGGGGAGATATAGGCGGCTGGGAGTGGTGCTGGCCACCCACCCCCCTCGTGTGCCGTGTTGGCCTTCATAGGTCCTACTCGCTAACCACACTTGCCCCGACAGTCTGTTGAAGGCTACATGGGGGATCTTTGCCTTTGCGCGTGTGTGTGCGTGCGTGCGTGCGTAGGCTCGGATCGAGCATCAACGCTGACTCCAGTCACCCGTCTGTAACCGAGCGGAGCACGGGGCGTCAACACGGGCTGGCGCCGGAGCCGGCGGCACAGCGGGAGATCGGAGAACACAGGAGGACGGGGGGGGGGGGGCAGGGGACGAGGACGAGGAGGGGGGGACATTGCGGTGGGAGGAAAGAACTTCACGGCTGCGTTGGGCGCACACAATTCTGTTGGGGGGGGGGGGAGGCTGCTGAGGTAGTCGGGACCAGTGGTGGCTTCTCGTTGGGGGCTGGTTGGGGCCAGTTGGGGCCGGTGGCGCCAGTTGGGGCCAGTTGGGTTGGGGGGGCCGGTTGGAACCGGTTGGGGCCGGTGGGGTGGCTCATCCCCCCTCCCCCCACCTCTCATTCCCCCACTCCCCCTCCTCGCCTCCCCGACCTTACGTGACCCCGCCAGTCCAACTGCCCACCGGCAGCCACCGCTTGGGACATGGGCCGCCTTGGACACGCGCACGAGGAGGGCTCAGAGGTCGCAAACGGGTTTTGATTCCTTACCCGTACCCGTACCCGGCCGCACCAGGGTCGCAAACGGGTACCCGTACCCGTACCCGGCCGGGTACGGGTAGCCGGGTATCGGGTAGGGTACGGGTATCGGGTACCCGGTTGCGACCTCTGGGAGGGCTCCTTGCCGAGAGGGGGCCGCGGCGTTGCGTGCTGCCGCAGAGTCACGCCAGCGGCTACTTTGGTCTCGCGATTCCGCCCGGCCCCTCCGACGCCTCTCTTTCCGCCGGGCAGTTGCCGCAGGAGACAAAGCGGTTGGCTTTTTTTTTTTCCACTGCACAAGCCGAACTGTGCCACTCACTTCGCAAGCCTCCCACCCCCACCCCCCACACGTCTCCCTGCCCACCGTGTGGCCCTGCTTGGCGCAAAGCGAAATTCAGGTGTCCCGTGAGGCCGGCGTAGCACGGTTTGGTGTTGGCTAGGCACGGCAAATAGCCGGTGGGAAATCAACGCGTACCATGCGAGCATCCGTGCCATGAGGACCCCCCCCCCCACCACCACCATCCCCCATGGCTCGGCTCGGATGTGCCAGTGGAAAAAGAATGGGGGCGTAATTCTCTCCAAGCACCAGCCTCATCTCTCGCCCGCCGTCGCCTCTCCGCGACCAACAAACAACCAACAACAAACTCTACCTCCCGAGAAACAACACAACACAATCCTCCTGCCGACGACGATGTCAAACTTTCCATTCCCGCCCTCTCCACCGTCGGCATCCACCCCTGGCTTCTGGGCCTTGCGCTTTTCTTTTTTTTTATACCGCGGGTCACGGCCTTGACGTTGCCTGGGCCCCCGTGGGGGAGGTGCCAATCGGAGGGGGGGGGGCAGGAGGGGGGCGGGGATGGGGGGAGGGGATGGGGGGGGGGCGTCTCGCTTTGAAGAGCTCCGGTGACAGAAGCAGCGGAAGCTTTGAGCTCCCCCCCACCCCCCCCCCAAAGTCATGGTTTACGACAAAGGTTCACGTTTCCATTAAACGTGTGTGGGCGGCCGTGTAGTTATGGAGGGGTGAATTATATATATATGTATTCCGTACGTGTGTCACTACGGCTCCAGTCTTCTGGTTTTTTTTATTGTTGTGTAAATAAAAATGGCCGCTTTAGGCTGCTGCGCTGGCCACGCGTTGTGGGCCGCAATTGGCGGCACTATCCGTCGCTGTCGTTGTACTCCACTTCTGCGTGTGCCGCATCTCTGCTCCCCAGTAGGGCTCGGTTATTCTCGTGGAGTATTTTCCAGGCGCCGCCCCCCGCCCCACGAACGGAGCTCAGCCCCGGACAGCTCCAGCTGAGAAGAAGCCGCCCGCTCGCTGCCTTCACCGACCCACGTACCGCCAAGGTGACCCCTACCACCCAAATGGCTGTGTGGGGGGGGGGGCGGTACCCTCAATAGCAGCGGTCCCCAACCTTTTTGGCACCAGGGACCGGTTTCGTGGAAGACAATTTTTTCACGGAACGTGGGGGGGGGTCATCATTGAGTATTTCCCCCTTTTCAAAGAACCTCTCCAGCGACGTTTGTTTTGTACTCATTGTGGCTACTCGGGGTTAGCAGCTTGTGGGCTTAGCAACACTGTGTGACTGAGACGAGTGCGCAGTGCGGGGAAGAGGCGCGGACGGAAGTGGTGAATAATAAAATAATGGGGGCGGGCCACGCGCGGACTCACCGCTCACCACTATGCGGTGTGTAGAGTGTGTACACGCGCGGACTCACCGCTCACCACTATGCGGTGTGTAGAGTGTGTACACACACGGACTCACCGCTCACCACTATGCGGTGTGTAGAGTGTGTACACACACGGACTCACCGCTCACCACGATGCGGTGTGTAGAGTGTGTACACACACGGACTCACCGCTCACCACTATGCGGTGTGTAGAGTGTGTACACACACGG
Source organism: Lampetra fluviatilis (assembly GCF_964198595.1). Lineage (NCBI taxonomy): Eukaryota > Metazoa > Chordata > Hyperoartia > Petromyzontiformes > Petromyzontidae > Lampetra > Lampetra fluviatilis. Next base: position 6,049,483 of record NC_136315.1, read on the forward strand.
ACTCACCGCTCACCACTATGCGGTGTGTAGAGTGTGTACACACTCGGACTCACCGCTCACCACGATGCGGTGTGTAGAGTGTGTACACACACGGACTCACCGCTCACCACGATGCGGTGTGTAGAGTGTGTACACACACGGACTCACCGCTCACCACGATGCGGTGTGTAGAGTGTGTACACACACGGACTCACCGCTCACCACTATGCGGTGTGTAGAGTGTGTACACACATGGACTCACCGCTCACCACTATGCGGTGTGTAGAGTGTGTACACACACGGACTCACTGCTCACCACTATGCGGTGTGTAGAGTGTGTACACACATGGACTCACCGCTCACCACTATGCGGTGTGTAGAGTGTGTACACACATGGACTCACTGCTCACCACTATGCGGTGTGTAGAGTGTGTACACACATGGACTCACCGCTCACCACTATGCGGTGTGTATAGTGTGTACACACACGGACTCACCGCTCACCACTATGCGGTGTGTAGAGTGTGTACACACACGGACTCACCGCTCACCACTATGCGGTGTGTAGAGTGTGTACACGCGCGGACTCACCGCTCACCACGATGCGGTGTGTATAGTGTGTACACACACGGACTCACCGCTCACCACGATGCGGTGTGTAGAGTGTGTACACACACGGACTCGCTGCTCACCTGTTGTGCGGCCCGGTTCCTAACAGGCCACGGACCGGTACCGGTCCGCTGCCCGGGGGTTGGGTACCGCTGCTCAATAGGGCTGTTGGTGTCAATAACAATAAGTCACGGTAATTTAATTAATCTATTTATCCCCTTTGTCAATCCACTGCTGGATAAAGACGTCTCCAAGCTGTCAGTTATGGGTGGGAGTTGCTGGGGGCGGGGGGGGGGTGTTTTGACCATACTTCTCTACGCTGGTCAGTTGTGGAGTTCGTGAAGCTGAGAGCACTGGTTTAGATACCACTCTCAACTCGTGTTAGCCACGGCTGGGAATTGAACTCTCACTGGCCAGGTTCACCGCACATGCTGCTGCTGTATGAACTATTCATATATTCGGCGAGCAGACTTTGGTGGTGGATCGTCAATAAACCCAGAGCGTGTTGAATTCGATCCAAACATGACAACAGAATTCCACGTTTCTCTCGCGACTGGGACTGCCTCTGACTCCTCCGTGGTCTCCACCAAAGACAAAGATCCCCCATGTAGCCTCAACAGACTGTAGGGGCAAGTGCTGTTAGCGAGCACCTATGAAGGCCGGCACGACACACGAGGCAGTGGGTGGTCAGCACCACGCCCGGCCACCTTTGTTTCCCCGGTGGCGATGTTTTACACATCGCACCAGGTACTCGTTTGGGGTTGAGTCGACCTAGATGAGGCCCAAGACCGGCTCAGATAATCGTCACTGGTGTTGGCCGTGAGTGGGATTCGAACTTGGGATCGCCACGGTTCGTAGCGTAGCGCGCTAACCGCTTCATCACCGTTCCTCACCGTTCCTCACCACTACCACAGCCACCATTACCACAGCCACCACTACCACAGCCACCTCCTGTTCAGATCTGACGTACTCAACTCTTTATCGTTTTGCGAGGCCGATGGACAAATCATTCCTGCGTAATCCTCCGTGTCACAAAACACACTTAGGGAACAGCTACGTCCATAAACCAAAGTCACGTTCTGAGAGCATATCGTCTTTAGCTCGGCTATTTTCTATTCAGACGCATTTTATTTATTTATTTCTCTTAGATCGTGATTTATTTATTTTTATTACATTTTGTCGGGGTCCGTCAACGTGCTGCTGCTGCTGCTGCATGTCGGGTAACTTTCCATATCCGGTCGCGTCAACGTTTTACGTCGTGTTTATTTTTATTTTTATTCCTATGTGTGTTTCGTATACTTTTTAAACATTAATTATCAATGTCCTCGCTCTCACGGTGCTCCTATCACACACATGGGTTTACAAATGCGTAAGTTGTAAATAGTCTGGAGAGCGCAATAAATGCCTCGAGCGTGCCTGTGATGAACTGACCGATCGTGTCTATCTGTCTATCTGTCCCGAAGTGTCTCACCCGTCGGAGGTAGATCATCTTCCCCGAGCAACCCCGGCTGTCCCTCTACGAATGCTCCGTTCTCGCGGTCACCCAATAGCCCACTTTGCCCCCGCAAATGAACTGCACAGGCAAGGCCTCGCTTAACGCGTTTTGGCTGTAACGCGGCTCTTCCATTCGGGAAAACACTTTGCCAACAACGCGCGCGCCGTTACGACGCGGTTTCGGAGCGCGAAAGTGGCTCAAGAACTACTTTCATGAACTACTTTCAAGAACTACTTTCTTGAGCTGTGCAGTACGATACAGTATGCAGAACGATACAGCACGTGGCAAAGTACCCTCATCTCAGTTCTTTGTCCGATTGTTCTCGTGCAGATGTGATTCAAATTTGCTTTGGTTCATGTATTTATTCCCTGTAATGCCCTGTACATGCGTGTAGTAATTCCTCGCTTATCGCGGCACTTTTCAGGAACGAATCCACGACCGCCTTACACGAGGTGACCCTACAAGAGCCATACTACTCGAGGCCAAACTCGGCCACCTCACTTGAATAATTCTCCCCATAGCTCCTCGAGCAAGGGCTCATTCAGGAGCCGAAGGGAACCATGGAGCTGTGGTATTGACGGCAGAGCTATGAGTGACCCATTGATGTACCCTGAAAAATCGGCCACGAAGAAGAGGCCAATGCTCAAAACGTTGCCTATTATATGTTCATTACCCTTTTAAAGCCACGGTGTTGTTGACGATTTGCATGAATCGATTATTTTTTAAATCCTTCATTAAGTTCGCTTGCTTGCTTGCGTGCTTGCTTGCTTGCTTACGACCGTGCAAATCTTTCGGTCGTTTTTTAACCCACTTCCCGTGATCCAATCGAGCTGACATTTTCCACACAGACTCGTTGTGCGAGACAATTAATGTTCGTGAAAAATTTTTTCAAACATTTAACACTTTTAGGCAAAAATGTTTTATTTTACATTTATTCAAATAGAACTCATTCATGGCTTTGGCTGAACGTCACAGTATAGGAGCCCAGAACGTAACCCCTCCACGGGCCGTGGCGGAGTAGCGCAGTTGGTAGCGCCCTCGCTTCCCATGCCAAAGGTCGCGAGATCGATCCCCGCGTCCTCCACAGGCGAATATATTTTTAAATCCTTTATATTAAGTTCGCTTGCTTGCTTAGGACCGTGAACATCTTTCGCTCGTTTTTTAACCCACTTCCCGTGATCCAATCGAGCTGACATTTTCCACACAGACTCGTTGTGCGTGACAATTAATTTTCGTGAAAAAATTTTTCCTAAATTTTACACTGTTTAGGGAAAACAAATTAAATATTTAATTACCAATTGCTTAATACTGGCAGACAATCATCTGACCCATAGGTGGCAGCCATCTCAAGCCAGAGGACGAGAGGACTCTAGCCGCCACGCATATAAAGGATTTAGAGTGAAAAACTTTGTTTTTACGGGTTTACTTGTTTAGTTATACCTATGACCTATGGCATTTGACCTCGACCAGAAAACAACTGTGTTCACCTCGTGTGGAGTTGAGAAATATCTAAAATTCTACGGCTCTCACCGATCATTTTTTGGTTTCTTATGACCCGAGAGATAGGGTGGTATTTATGATTCAATGCAATGTAGCTTTGTTTGTTCATTGCGTTAAGTTGATGAGGCGAAAGGGCAGTCACTCCTACAATGCAGCTGTATCAAGTATTGTAGTTTTAGAGATGTGGCTGGGTGGCCGGGTGGTCAAGTTCAAGTTCATTTATTAGGTATAGCCCTGCGAGCCATTCGGCTCTTGAATCGGGTGCAACCGCAACAAACAAAAAACAAAAACATGAACAAAAAACATCTTAAAGTGACTATGTGACTGAGTGCAAACATAAAATCCAATGGTCAAAGCGCCAAGCTTGTGCCGCAGAATATCCCTTGGGTGTGAATCTCGACAGCCGCGTCCTCACTCACCGAGTTGATAGCCTCCGCCCGCTCACCTGGTGACGGGCTGCAAAGGTTCCGTGCTGAAGTCGGCTAATTAAATTTCAGTTCTGACAATTTTAAACATTTGGTGCGACTGTCACGCGACGGACATTCCTCTCCGCGTCAGGGCAGGTGGCACAAGTTCTGCAAGGCGGCCTTGTGGTGTGCAAGACATGCTAGGGAAGGATGCTGGGGCCGGGGTCGGGGGCGAGAAGGAAGAGAGGCGAGGTCGAGACAGGGAAACATGAAACTAAGCAAAGTTTTTTTTTATTTTATTTTACCAGGTAAGGGCCCACTGAGCTATATGGCTCTGTTTTTTCAGAAGCGACCTGGCCACAAATGGTAGATTAGCTGAACGAAAGTGGCTTTTCATCGCAGTGGTGAAATACTCTTAAATTCGTGTTTCTAAATGTGGAGGGAGGACCTGGAGAAAAATCCACTTGACCACAGGGAGAGAGACACGCAAACTCAAAATATACAGGCGGCATGGTCGGGATCGAACCCAAGCCCTCCTGTATACCGGGCGAGCTAGTTTCAGTTTCATGTATTAGGTATAACCCTGTGAGCCATGCGGCTCTTGAATCGGGTGCAACCGCAACAAACAAAAAACAAAAACATGAACAAGAAAACATCTTAAAGTGACTATGTGCAAACAGAAATCCAAGAAAAGACAGAAAAATATTGCAGAAAAAGCACCGCACACCAACACTGTGTGCAAAAATCCCAGTGGGATTCAAGTCAAACAACAACCACAAGACAACTTAGATTAAGGCCATCAGTCTAACTCTGTACTACAACAAACAAACATGGCCAAACCAAAAACTTTTCGAAAATCACCAAAATAAAGCCATAAGCAATGAAACAGTGATCATAGGAACTGTAACCAAATTTTCATAATTAACGACATAAACAACATGTACTACCAAACTCTGCAGCCATAACAGAACGCAAAACGACGCAATGCCATGATCCACAGATACGAAGAAGGCATCGCGGCGATGATGATGCACTACTCCACTGCTCCCGACACAGCTATCTTGGCTTGACCACCCAGATGTGAGATTGTAGCTGTCGCTCTGCCAGGACATCAGCCGTACGACAGGAGAAGAAGTGGCACGTGGTGGTTGGCATGAGACGCTACGGAATTAATGGTGCCCCCCCGCTCCCCTGTCCAATTCAGCCCCCCCCCCTCCTGCCTCTGCGTAGGACAACGCCAGGGCCCTTCTCAACGTCGGCCTCGTCGCAGTTGCACCGCCTGTACTCTCAACCGAGTACCTGGTGTAGCGGTGCGTAGTAAACATCGCCACTGGGGAGACAAAGGTGGCCGGGCGTGGTGCTGGCCACCCACCCCCTCGTGGTGCCGTTCTGGCCTTCAATCAGTGCTGCTCGCAAACAGCACTTGCCCCAACAGTCTGTTGAGGCTATACGGGGGGGGGAGGGGGGGATATTTGTCTTTGTTGTGTGGACACGGGGCGACTGTGAGAATCTCTCTCCTCTCCCACCCCCCTTCTCTCCAACATTTCTGCCGCCGTCCTTGGCCGAGCGAAAACACGCGCTCGCGTTACATCCCGGGCCCCGTGATCTCAGGGTTGGTTGGAGTGAGAGAACCATAGCGGCGGGGGGCGGCGGGGGGCGGGCGGGAGGGAGGGGGGCTTCGTCCGGGGAGGTCAAACCTCTCCTTCCCCCTCCCACACTATCCCTCCCAACCACCACTGTCCCTGCAGCCCATGCAGGATCATTTCGTCGGGCACAGGGTGTCGTATGCGAGGCGAATGCTATCTTTGGCAAGCGCGGCTTGGCCCAGAGCCCTCTGGCAGCAAGCAAGTGAGAGAGAGAGAGATCGGGTTTCGTGTTTGTAAAAAAAAACCACGTGGGCAAGGCGCGAACGGCGGTGAAGCATGGGGCTGTTTATCGGATTGGCATCATGGAGACAACTTGTAGGCTTTGCAGGCAACTGGCTACAGGAATACTTGCGTAGCGTGAGCTGCTTCCTTTTTACAACTCATCAGCTTCTTGCAAGAGGCTTAGGGGGCTGGCCCCAGCTTGGCGTGGCCCTGTCCATCACACGATGGCTTAATGTGGGTGGCTGGCTTAATGTGGGTGGCTGGCTTAATGTGGGTGGCTGGCTTAATGTGGGTGGCTGGCTTAATGTGGGTGGCTGGCTTAATGTGGGTGGCTGGCTTAATGTGGGTGCAATCCTCAAAATACCTCTCGGTATATCCATCCGTTGTATTGGCAAGACCCGCGTGATTTCCATGAAGACCACATTCATAACATTTTACGGCTTGTTTTATTGTGAAAAACAATGTTTCTGGCATTACTGTAAAACAATGTCAAAATAACAAAAACGATTCGCTATTGAAAACCACACAGTCTATCCCGACATGCAGTTCAATGCTACGGTAGTTAATTGACAGTGCAGTGTCAAACTGGACAAATTATTTAAGCTAAACTAAACTATATTCTTGGTTCTTTCGGTAAAGTCACGTGGAAGGGGAATAAAATAATATAAATATAAAACAATAAATGTGTTTATTGTTTTATATTTATACCCAAAGAACCAAGAATATGAATCCCTGCAGTCACGAAAGCTTTAAATCAAAAACTAAACTAAACTCATTATATATTTATAAACGAAGTGGCTTATCGTGTAGAAATGTCATTGCAGCCAAACACTCTAAACGCGCGTTTCGAACCCACGACCTCTTGTACACTAGGCGAGGCAGCTAACATCTCGCCACCGTGGCATGCTACCTGGTAATGGCAGGCTTGAGCATATTACTAAAGGATATTATTTGTTATAATTATTATAACAGATGCAAGCACGAGGACATTTAGAATCAGAAGTTTATTTTCTGAGTCAAAACCGTAGAGCTGAAAAGCTCTTTTTCAAGGGGCCGTTCTCGGCCGGCAAACGACATCAAAACATTCCACAGTTACAGATTAGAAAAAAAAACGTAATCGCAGCAATTATGTTGTGAAATTACATTCCCACTTTAATTGAAGGTCCACAGAGGATCTAAGTAACCACGTGCGCGAATTTGTGTGGGTTGTTGTTTTGCTTTCCCCCCCCTTACCACTCCAAATGTGATCCTGTGAGATGGAGTGCAAGCTAAATCCTTTGTAAACCACACTTTAGAAACCGCACATTAGAAACCACACTTTAAAAACCGCACATTAGAAACCGCACTTCATAAACCGAACTTTAGAAACCACACTTTAGAAACCACACTTTAGAAACCACACTTTAGAAACCACACTTTAGAAACCACACTTTAGAAAGCACACTTTAGAAACCACACTTTAGAAACCACACTTTAGAAACCACACTTTAGAAACCACACTTTAGAAACCACACTTTAGAAAGCACACTTTAGAAACCGCACTTTAGAAACCACACTTTAGAAACCGCACATTAGAAACCGCACTTCATAAACCGAACTTTAGAAACCACACTTTAGAAAGCACACTTTAGAAACCACACTTTAGAAACCACACTTTAGAAACCACACTTTAGAAACCACACTTTAGAAACCACACTTTAGAAAGCACACTTTAGAAACCGCACTTTAGAAACCACACTTTAGAAACCGCACATTAGAAACCGCACTTCATAAACCGAACTTTAGAAACCACACTTTAGAAAGCACACTTTATAAACCACACTTTAGAAACCACACTTTAGAAAGCACACTTTAGAAACCGCACTTTAGAAACCGAACTTTAGAAACCACACTTTAGAAACCGCACATTAGAAACCGCACTTCATAAACCGAACTTTAGAAACCACACTTTAGAAACCGCACTTTAGAAACCACACTTTAGAAACCGCACATTAGAAACCGCACTTCATAAACCGAACTTTAGAAACCACACTTTAGAAACCGCACTTTAGAAACCGCACTTCATAAACCGCACATTAGAAACCGCACTTCATAAACCGAACTTTAGAAACCACACTTTAGAAACCACACTTTAGAAACCACACTTTAGAAAGCACACTTTATAAACCACACTTCATATACCACACATTATTAACCACACTTTATAAAACACACTTCATAAATCACACTTCATAAACCACACTTCATACACCACACTTCATACACCACACTTCATACACCACACTTCATACACCACACTTTAGAAACCACACTTTAGAAACCGCACTTTAGAAACCGCACTTTAGAAACCACACTTTATGAATCACACTTTATGAATCACACTTTATTCAATGCAAGCTGCGCCATAGCGAGGGACTTCCACACAGCCGGCCTGAAGTCATAAATCCTCAAGCGATCGTCAACTCCACATTCCGAAAGACATTGCATCAACACATCAGTGATGTTGATGCTGAAAGATTAAGCCCCGGGGCATTCACACCTCACAAATCTCTTGCATGTGGTGCTCCGTGCAAGTCGTGTCAACGCAAAGGTTGCTTGGATGTCCGTATTATTATTATTATATCGCGATGATGCTCGTTTGGCCAGGAAATAAATCCTCACCGAGTCTCCCGGACTCGTCTTCGGGAGGGTACGTCTGTGGGAAAAAGAGCTTCACAGCTTATCGGATTTCTCCGGAATAGATATTCTGATTCTGACACTGCCGGGTTTCAGCGGCAGGGGGCGATGTTGCGCCTCGCAATGCCAGTCGAGTCATTTGAAGGCAACTTTTCAGCACGTGGTTGTTTGGTCAATTCGAGTTAACGCTGTGCGTTTCTTTAGCTGTGGGATGGAACCAGAGATCCAGGAGGAATCACCTACAGGACATGGGAGGGGGAGGGGGGGGATAACATGCAAACGCCACCTAGTAATGCGCTCGGATTCGGAATTCAATCCAGCCACTTCATGTTGCGAGGCGCAAGAGTTGACCACTTTCGTCACCCTGCAGGGCAGAGGTAACATCTTAAACGTCAGTTTAACACGTAAGGCTTTCGCGACCAATATTATTCATAATCAACGTTTTTGGGTTTAGATCGCGTTATTTATAAATGTGTCGTAACCCTCCACCACTCGACACGGCCAATCAGTAAAAAAGTGTCACGTTGACAAAAGACAAATTAGTTCACTGCTTTAGCCCACCGGTGTGTTGAAGCGCGAAACCACAACATTTACAATTTGAGTACGACGTTTCGCTGGTAATTGCATCCAGCATCATCGGGCAATTCGCCAGAATGGCGAGGCTCTGCTGTGTCTCCCGTTCTTATATAGAGCAGCAGCAGGGTGACGTCATCATTAACTCATTAAACGTGTCAAATATGTCACGAGGCAATCAACCGAAAGTATTAAACATACTAAGCTTATACGGAATGGTTTAGATCAGGGGTCGGCAACCTACGGCTCCGGAGCCGCATGCGGCTCTTTACGGGCTGCTTCTTGACGATATGTACGTATGTACATAGATGCATTGCGGCTCTTGAAATACTGAATTTTGTACCGAATTGGAAAGAAATGGCTCTTCTTGTTATTTTGGTTGCCGACCCCTGGTTTAGATAATTCCGAGATCTGTAGTAGGCTCTTGGGAGGAGGGGGGGGCCCGACGCCTTCAAACTAACCCGGAATGTTTACATCAGACACCGTGACGTTGAAGGCGCACACCCCCCCCCCACTCCAACCCCCCAAAGCACGGGGCCCGGGGCGGTTGCCCCCCATTCGCCGTACCCCAGGGACGGCTCTGTTGGTGTTGTTGCTGTCACCTGGGGTATGGTTTGATCAGGAAACCCATAGCTGTTTATAAAATATGGGACCTCTAGACCAGGGCCGTATTATTCAACAGGCACAGTCGGCTCTGGGCATAGTGCCTACGAAAACGATAGGGCCTACGACATTCTTTGTGCCCATGTTTTATCTTGTATGTATGTATGATATAACATTTTAACCAAGATATATTTTTGAATACATATATTTATACAGAAAGGACAGGCACGGTGTATATACAAACAGGCAGGGTCACGTCTTGCTTTGGTTTTTTTTCTCAATAATATCAAATTAAATCCGCTTATCTGCGGTGCATGGCACGCTCCCGTCGAACGGAGACACGGACGAAGCAATGAAATTGTCGGCAGGAGCAACGTCTGTCCAGCGGCTGGATGAAGTCCGAGTGAGAAACGAGCGGAGTGACAGCGGCGGAAGCAGTGACATGGGGCAGCAGCAGCAGCTGTTGGGAAGTTATCAATGAAGGCGAACAGAAGCGCCGAGGGTTTACAGGAGCCTTAATCCGGCCTTGCCCGAGACAACCCTTTTACTCCATGAGACACCCCCCCACCCCCACTGGCTCCCTACAACATGCAGACATGTTGTGGGGGGGGGGGTGACTTGAAGGTGTAGGCAGTTTGAAACATCGTAAAATAAAAGCAATGATTTAGATGGCAGGGGCGTGCAAGGGACGAGGAGTGGGGTGGCCAGGATAGAGGGGGTGCGTAGGGATTCGGGGAGGGACGGGAAAGAGTGGATGGGGCTGGGGGAGGGAAGAGAATGGGGGAAATGTAAGTATGTTGAACTTCTTTTGCACCGTACGTAGTCAACCCCGCTAATCGGAGGTGCGGGGGAGGACAAGAAACTCGGCACAAAAAAGCAGACCGAAACAAATGAATTTTTACTGGTAGTAACCTCCTGGTTACACCAGCCCACAGGGGATTATTCCGTCCGTCCGCCGTGCAACCAAAAATGGGAGGGGTGGGGCTGGGTAGAGAGGGGAGGGTGGGGAGGGTGGGGCTGGGAGGGGTGGGGCTGGGTGGGGGGTGGGAGGGGTGGGGCTGGGTGGGGAGGGGCTGGTCACCCCGTGGTGCCCTTATAAAACCCAACGTTTAACCTACTCACGCTGGCTTGTGCCCACCTTCACAGTCGGGCATATTTGCGGAATACACCACGCCGCCGTTGACCCTGGCCATTGACCGAGCAACCCAACGTTACTACCAGCTCCCTCCGCAGGAATGTGTTCATTCGGATTTAAAAGTGCAAAGCTCCGGAAGCTTCCTAATACAATTTTAAGGAATAAAAAAACACCTCAATTCAGACAGTCAGAGCTTACTATTTCACCGACAGCTGCCTCTTATCTTCTCTTCTCAACTCGCGATTCTACTAAGAACACCTCGCAGCCCTTTGCCAATCCACTGCCAGATGAAGCCCTCCTCCCACCGCCGTCTCCATCGTGGGCGCCGTTTGGCCGATACATTGCCGCGCCGGTCAATACGGATTGGCGAATCGGGGCAGAAGAGGAGCATGTTTGGATGACCCCACCAGCCATGGAGAAGAGGCGAGGAGGCTTTGAGAGAGGCACGGAAGGAGGTGAAGGATGGGGGGAGGGGTGCTGCTTTAAATGGCACGCGTTAACTTTCTCCTACATTTGCCTTCAAATTGATTAAATGTCATTTGCATTTTGCTTTTGCCTGCACCAGGCGTACGCGTGCACTGATACGTTTCGGCCCATTAAGCCCGCATTAACCTCGTGAACAGCAGTGCGCGAAACAAAGTGTGTTGGTAAATAACTTGACTGACACGTGAACAGCTGACTGGAGATGACTCTTGCAAACGAGGCCCCATCCTGGTCTCTCGCGTTCGATCCCCTGGTCACACGAAACACACACCTGACGGGCTTTGTGAATTTATTTTTCACAGTTCACGGGAGAGTTCCACGTTCACGGTCACGCTTCGTGGACAACATTTTGAGCAGCAGAAAGAATAAAACAGCGAGTAGCATCGCCGGGCAGGTAGCTTAGAGGCTGTATTCAACGCCTCATTATCGTGGTTGAAGTACTGTGCGAACCGACCTTAACCGATAATTGGGTTTTTACCCTTTTATCTGGCAACAAAACTGACACCTTTTTTACAAAGAGTCATGTTTGCATAGACCACAATACCTGCAGTCGGAATGCAAACAAAAAACATAACTCTGATCATGTTTGCACTGTCCTTGAAGTTGATTGGTCCACACCCGAGACAGCTTTCCTTAGATACTCTTAGTTTTTTCGGTAAAGTCACTTGATACAGCAAATCTGGCTGTGACGGTCCCACCTGATGACGGAGACTTGTGTTGCCTCTGAAACGTCGTAATTTTTATTATTTTATTTTTATTAATTTTTATTTCATTTTTTACCTACGTGACTTTACCGAAAAAACTAAGAGTATGAATCCTTGCAGTCACGAAAGCTTCAAATCTAGCTTTCCTTAAAGCCTAGTCTCACATGGTGTTGGTCCAGATGACGCCAAAAGGCGACCTTAACTGATCAACATTGTGTGTGGATTCATATTCTTAGGTTTTTTTTTCGGTAAAGTCACGTAGGTAAAAAATAAAAATTTATAAAAGTAAAATCAAAAATAGAATAAAATAAAAATCACGACGTTTCGGAGGCAACACAAGCTTCCGTCTTCAGGTTTCTTGGAATTTCTCTCACTTGATACAGCTATCGTGCTTTGACGGTTCCACCTGAAGACGGAAGCTTGTGTTGCCTCCGAAACGTGTTGCCTCCGAAACGTCCCTGCAGTCACGAAAGCTTTGAATCGAAATACAAATAAAATAAACTATTTTTTATTTGACCAGGTAAAGCCCAACTGACTGGGGCGGTCACCCGTCCATGCAGGCGCCCTATGGAGTCGCCCAGGGAGCCAAGTTAAGTGGGGCGCCAAATTCGTGGGGGGGGGGGGGAACCAAAATTAAAATAACGAAGGTGTCATTATTTCAATTCCCGTGCGTGTACAGAGGGAATATGAATTAGCGTTCATTTCTCAACGTTTCTGAGAATGTTTTAGTTGGACGGACGGACAAGCCGAATAATAATGCCCCACATTTCAAAAACAATATGCTTATAAAACATGAAACGTAAAATAGGGGAAAAATGTTTCCCAGTTTACCAGAAACCTCAGCCTCGATATGCCCTTTGATGGTGAGGGCGCCGATGGTTCGCCGAGAGCGCCAGTTGCTGGCAGAGAGTTGAGGGCCGTCCCTGCCCACTGAGCTATACTCGCTTCTTTTTCACAAGCGACCTGGCCACAGGTGATCGCACAACGAAGTGGCTTATCGCGTGGAAATTAATAGCAGCCAAAAAAAATCTGAACGATCTGAACGCATTCTCTTAGTTTTTTCGGTAAAGTCACGTAGGTAAAAAATGAAATTATAATTAATAAAAATAAAATAATAAAAATCACGACGTTTCGGAGGCAACACAAGTCTCCGTCATCAGGTGGGACCGTCACAGCTAGATTTGCTGTATCAAGTGACGGTCCCACCTGATGACGGAGACTTGTGTTGCCTCCGAAACGTCGTGATTTTTATTATTTTACTTTTTATTAATTTTAATTTCATTTTTAACCTACGTGACTTTACCGAAGAAACTAAGAGTATGAATCCTTGCAGTCACGAAAGCTTCAAATCTTGGATCTGAACGCATGTTTCTAAATGTGGAGGGGGAAAAAACCCACGAGATTACCCCGCACAGCATAACATCCTGTCCCTGCACGTGTGTGGTCGCCGAGCACCTATTGAGTCGGGCACGGCACATCGGGCCCATGATGTTGTCACGGCAATCTCACAGCCACAACTCGTGAATACGCATCCCCAGCATCGCGATTTGCGTTGGCGTCTCATTGTTTAAAACACCGACGGGTACGGTGATTACGTGTAATATTTGATATAAAATGACCGCTTAAGTGGAGTATCCGTGGAAGGAAGATAATCCTATTCTTTTTAAATCACTCTTATTACGGAGTTTTTTTCTTAAAATTATATTTTACTTAACAAAACACACAACCGTGCAAATCTCCGTGGGCTCATGTCGAGTGCCGGAGTCGTTATCGTTATTAGCGTCACGCTGGGCTTATTGGCTGGGAGGTGGCGCGGTTATTAATTCGGCGAAGTGGCTGTAGGTCGTTAAGCGCTCGGGAGGGAATTCTGCCGGCAGTGACATCTCTCTCACCAGGTGCGCGCGCGGTGATTAAAGTCAAGCGCGGTGCCCGCCCGCAGATCATCGCTAAACGCGTGGGAGCGACAGACTACGGCGAGGTGAAAGCATAAAAAAAAGTCGAGTGGGCCCCAAGTGGCATCGAGAGCGGGGCTGGCTCGCGGATTCGGGGAGCTGCGGTGGCTCGGTCAGATCGCGTGAATAATGAACGTTTTCGTGACTGCAGGGATTCATCTTCTTGGTTCTTTCGGTAAAGTCACGTAGAAGGGAAATAATAAAATAATAAAAATAAAACATAATAAAATACAATTCTCACGACGTTTCGGCCACAACGCAAGCAGCCGTTCTCAGGTGAAGAACAGGTGAAGAACAGGTCTGTCGGAAAGACAGCGTCTGTCAGACTGTAAGACGCTGTCTTTCTGACAGACCTGTTCTTCACCTGAGGACGGCTGCGTGCGTTGTGGCCGAAACGTCGTGAGAATTATTTTATTATGTTTTATTTGTATTCTTCGTTTTTTTAGGTAAAGTCACGTAGGTAAAAAATAAAATAAAAATAAATTAAATCACGACGTTTCGGAGGAAACACAAGCTTCCGTCTTCAGGTGGGACCGTCACAGCAATTACTGTGTCAAGATTTTGCTATGCAAACATGACTCCTTGTAAAAAAGGTGTCAGTTTTGTTGCCAGATACAAAGGTAAAAAAACAATTATCATATTTTTTACTGGCAATGAGGTTCCAATGGTGTAAATGCTTATCCTGAGCTCTCATACTTTGATGGTGCATTGTCTTTGAGTTGTGCGCCTTTTGGCATCATCTGGTCCAACACCATGTGAGACTAGGCTCTAAGGAAAGCTGTCTCGGGTGTGGACCAATCAACTTCAAGGACAGTGCACATTATCAGAGTTATGTTTTTTGTTTGCATTATGATTGCAGGTATTGTGGTCTATGCAAACATGACTCCTTGTAAAAAAAAGTGTCAGTTTTGTTGCAGATAAAAGGGTAAAAAAACAATTAACAGCGTTCCAGACGGCCGCGGGAGCGCATCTGAAAGCGTACGATGCATTGACCACAGTCTTTGTTCGATGGATATCCCAACCAGCACGTGAAAGCAACGTACCGACAACGTTCGGAGCATAACCATCGCATAAGCACCGTTGTTATAGCGACCGTAGTGTTATCTGCATCACAGCAGTAGCCTTACACTAACGCCATACACACACACCGTGAAAAAACACTCCAATACAAGAATAACAACTCGTGTCGTACCAATGTAGTGTGGTATATTACAATAAAATCGTCGTGATCATACGCAACACGATAGGTTAACAGTGATATCGAATAATAACCGTGAGGGTATCGCAATGTAGTGAAATGCTTCATTCGCGGTTCGGGTTGAGTACACACTGCAACTTGCAGTGCTGTGGCCTTGCAGTTCAGTTCGATCTCCGGGCGCGGCAGTTAACCAGCCACTCGTCACCTGCCTCTCTGTCGACCCCGCACTCCACTCGGGTGCCAGGTTCGTACCGCAGTGCCCTAACCACTGCACCACCGCTCCGATGAGCCACACACAATTACCATAACACACAAACAAAAACGCAACGCAATAATTGGTAATGCACAAACACACACAGCCACACCAACATCAAACTGTATATATATGCAAAATAACTCAAATTTATTTAAAAATAAAACAATTTAATTACGAAAAAGTCGTGTTGCATCGTAACCATATCAATCGCTGTGTGCCCAGCACGGCGCAAGGGGAAGCGTTGACTGTGGGGGGTGGCGAACGTCAGTGGGTGGTTCAAGGGGTGGGGGGCTGGGTGGGTGGTGTTGGGGGGCTGTGCAGGCGGCGGAGGAGTTAGCAAGCGCGCCAAATGCGTGCGCACGGCCATAAAAAATAATAATTCCCCTATACATAATTTTCTGCTCGAACCGCGTTTGTATAAAACTCCAGCCCTTAACAAGGTGTACATTTAATAAAAGTTCGGCCGAGACAATTTCTCGCCGCATAATGGCATCTCCCCATCTCAAACCACCGCCCCTCCCGAATCCCTCTCCGCCGTCTCTCCACTCTCCCCGAACTCTCCCCTTCCACCCCAACGCGCTCTCTCTCTCTCTCTCTCCTCGCCTCTCGCTCTCTCGCTCTCCCTGTGTGAAGGTTAGGCCTTTATTTGCATGGAGAAGACACCATCACAGGCGGCGAGACGGAACGAAGTGGTACGGGCGACACGGGCGGACCCGCTCTCTCTCTCTCCTCTCTCTCATTTCCATAGGCAGCCAAGTGGAGCCGCGGCACCCCCCCAACCCCCACAGCCCCTCCCCCGCAGCCCCTCCCCTCTCCCACCGCCCCCCACCAACTCACCCCACTCACCCCTCCTACCAACCCATACGGAGTCGCCCCTACATCTCCCGTTGTCTCCTGAGCCTCGTGAGATGGACGCGGATGAGTGAGTGATGTGTGCGCGAGCGGTGGCGCAGTGGTTAGCGCGCGACCCATTAACAGTGGCGAATATTTGAACCGGTCCTGGGCCTCCCCGAGATCGACTCAGCCTTGAAAGGGGTCGCTTCTGCGGTGTGTAAGCATCGCCACTTGGGGAGACAAAGGCGGCCGGGCGTGGTGCTGGCCACTCATCCCCTCGATTTTCCGTCCCAGCTTTCACAGGTGCCACTCGCTAACAGCACTTGCCCCAGCAGCATGTTAAATCTATACGGGGGATCTTTGTATTTGATGTGGTGGTGATGATGCCCGACATTTAACTGCACGTGGTACAAGCTCGCTTCTGAAAACAAAATGTCACGTGGAGCGAAACGTCGAACATATCGAACAACACGTGGTACAAGCTGAAATCAACATCGCTTTAAAGGGGGTGCGTGTCAGTCCCAGGTCCAGTCCCCTGCATCATCCACACTCACAACACACACACATTACTTACCCAACCAACGACAACATCATCATCATAACAAGTCCTTTATTCAGGAGGATCCTGCAGAAGAATGTTTGACTATGCATCAATTATTCTTTTATTCTTGAGACTCATCAAATATTTTTTTTTACATCATAGACACTATACTCTTTGTTTTTTTCGATAAAGTCGCGTAGGTAAAATTTTTAAATTAAATAAATTAAATCACGACGTTTCGGAAGCAACACAAGCAACCGTCATCAGGTGTTGACTGCTCCAGCAAAATTACCGAGGCGTCTGAAGAGAGTTATTACGAGACAACGTCGTGATTTAATTTAATTTATTTAAAAAAAATTCACCTACGTGACTTTACCGAAAAAACCCAAAGAGTATGAACCCTTGCAGTCACGAAAACTTAAAATCTAGAACATAGTAGACATTGCAATTATTGTTAAAACGATACAAAGACAACATTGAGTGCGTTCAATCTCGTGGAACTGCGCGTCGGATGGCGTTGTGCACTAGGTGAACAATGCGGAGCGATGGGGAACAATGGCGTTGTGCGTTCCGACGAGAACAACAGAACAACTCAACGTCGCGCGCTCGACTCGATGCCAAAGAGAAATCAATTTCACGATAGCGACGCCTGTGATCGACCGGGTTCATTGCGGCCGCGCGGGCGGGGTGGGGGGGTCGGGGGGTGGGTGGGGGGAACTTCGGGGTGGGTGGGGGGAGAGTTCGGGGTGGGTGGGTGGGGGAGTTCGGGGGGGGTGGGTGGGGGGTAAGTTTGGGGTGGGGGTGGGTGGGGGGGGGAGTTCGGAGGGGTGGGGGGAGGTTAGGGCGGGTGGGGGGATGGGGGGAGTTCGGGGGGGTGGGTGGGGGAGTTCGGGGGGGTGGGTGGGGGGTAAGTTTGGGGGGGGGGTGGGTGGGGGGGGGAGTTCGGAGGGGTGGGTGGGGGGAGGTTAGGGCGGGTGGGGGGATGGGGGGAGTTCGGGGGGGGTGGGTGGGGGGGGGTTCGGGGGGGGTGGGTGGGGGGGGAGTTCGGGGTGGGTGGGGGGGAGTTCGGGGTGAGTGAGTGGGGGGGGGGGAGTTCGGGGTTGGGGGGGGGTTCGGGGGGGGTCCCGTTGTCTCTCGTCGACGCCGCTGTCACTGCTCCCCTGTCCGCGCTGCTCTCTTCCCCGACGGCTGCGCCCCCCCCCCCCCCCCCGTGTGTCCCACGCGTTCCTCGTTTAACACGCACGGGCTTTCGACGCTCACCGGCGCTTCGAACACCAAATATTAAGACAAATGCCGCCCCCCCCCTCTCCGCGTAGAGCCTTTGACAGGATGTTGGGGGGGAAGTGCTGTTCGCTAGCACCTGGATGAGTGGGTGCTGGGTCGTGAATAAATCCAGAGCGTCTTGAATTCGATCCAAACACGACGACGGAACGCCACTAAACGTTTCTCTCGCGTCTGGGACTGCCTCTGGCAACCCCCTCGGGCTCCACCAAAGACAAAGATCCCCCGTGTAGCCTTCACATATTGTTGGGGCAAGTGCAGTTAGCTAACGCCTCGGTGTTCAGGCCGAAAGCGGCGCACAAAGAGGTGGGTGGACAACACCACGCCCGGCCGCCTTTGTCACCCCAGTGCTGCTATTTTACACACCGCAACCCATGACGTACCCATTTAAGGCTAAGTTTACCTAGGGGAAGGCCAGGACCGGTTCAAATATTTGCCACTGTAATCGGTCTGTGAGCGAGAATTGAACCCGCCATCATCACCGCAATAATCACCGCTACTCGCATCACCGTTATAATAATAACCACCACCATCATCAACTGGGAACCACGACCACGTAAATCCTCACCACCATCACTCCTAGTGCCCCCACACCACCACCACGAACAAAAACCCCCGTATCGCCAAGGGGTTGGTAGCGAGTGGCGATGTTTTACACACCGCACAAGGATACTAATTTGAGGCTGAGTCGTCCTAGGGGAGGCCCAGGACCGGTTCAGATAATCGGCACCGGTGTTGGCCGTGAGCAGGAATCGAACTCGTGTGGCTGGGTTCGTAGCTCAGCGCGCTAACCGCTACACTACCGCTCTACCACGACCATCACCATTACCACCGTCATCAAAGCAAACCAGCACCATCAACATTTTCGCCATCGCATAGCGTCCAACAACACCACCACCTCCCCCTCGTCTCCCCCCACTCCATCCCCCTGTCCCCCCCCACTCTCCTTCCCCCAACACCCCTCCCCTTCCCTCCTCCCCCCTCCTCCTCCTCCCCCCCCCCCTCCCTCTCCTTTGCTCCAAAACGGCCTCCCATAAACCTGCGCTTAATGTCGCATATCCGGCTTCTGATTTCGCGTAAAAATCCCATCCCGACACTCTCATTACGGCCATCATTGCAGCGGCCGAGGCGGAACGGTGCCGCGTGTGAGGGCCGCATGCAAAGCAGAGGGGAGGAGTGAGGGGGGGGGGGGTCCGAGGGAGGGAGGGGAGGGGGTACGATCTGGGGGGGGGCGGTAGGGATGGATGAGAGGGGTAGAGGATTTGAAAACAAAACTTCGGGCGTGGTGACAAAGTCAAAGTGATCTCGGGGCCGTCCATAAATGACGTCACGCACCTAGGGGGGGGGGGGGGGGGTCAGACATTTGTGACGATGTGTGACGAGGGGGGGGGGGGTGTTGAGAAATGTGTCAAAAATGTGTCAAAATGCGAAACTTTAAATAAATTTAGAATTGTTATAACAACACTAATTGTTATAACAACACTCCTACAACATCAGAATGCAGCGCCACATTAAATACGCACTACAATGACAATAGTTTAAAGCGATTTCAAGCGTGTTTTATTTTCAAAATGGAAATATGGTTTTGAGGGGGGGCAGAGCTTTGTGACGTCATATTTGAGGGGGGGGAGGTCTGACTTTTTGTGATGCCGTGTGACGAGGGGGGAGGGGTCAAAAATCGTCCAAAATCGCGTGACGTCATTTATGGACGGCCCCCTAGTGCCGAAACGAGCTTCGAGAAGCGGCGCTCTTCTCCTTGTTTAACGTCCTGAGCCGGTGGTGGGAAATTCCACGTTCATGCGGCGGGGCAAGTCTCTCCACGTGATTTGAACTCGCATTCACGGCTCAGCCACCCGACAGGAAGCTTGTCGCGTGACTGCGGGAAGCCGTGATGCCGATTGTCCATCGTGATGGATTTCATCACTCATTTCATAGTCGTGTCGTGCGTTCGCGAACGCCGTCTTGATAATGAGAAGAAAGAACAAGGGGGGGGGGGGTGGGGGGGTAAACAACAACGTAAAATGTGGAGGCTATCGAAGAAAGTGTTTCAATGGGGGTAGAGGGGGGGTGCGTTTGTGTCGGTGGTGGCCACATTCGGATGGGGCCCGTGAAAGTTCGTCAGGGGACGATGGCTCAGGGCTTCAGAGTCACGGCCGCGTGGCGTGTGTGTCCGTGACACATTGCGCGCTTTACAAATGGTGTTGTGATTGTTGTTGTTGTGATTATCGTTGTTTTCTTGGTTATTTCGGTCAAGTCACGTAGAAGGGAAGTAATAAATTTATAAAAATAAAACATAATAAAATAGACCTGGTCTTCACCTGAGGACGGCTGCTTGCGTTGTGGCCGAAACGTCGTGAGAATTATTTTATTATGTTTTATTTTCATTATTTTATTACTTCCCTTCTACGTGACTTTACCGAAAGAACCAAGAAGATGAATCCCTGCAGTCACGAAAGCTTTAAATCGAAATTTATCGTTGTTGTTGTGATTATTATTGTTGTGATTATTGTCGTCGTGATTGTCATTGTTGTTGTGATTGTTATTGTCGCTGTGATTGTTATCGTTGTTGTGATTACACTACGTAACACAATTTTTGTCCCTGGGTAGTAAGTGTTATTTCGTAATTGCTTATGCCTAAAAAGTATAGAAACTGGCTATTATTCCCCGTAAGCTTTGCTTTTGTGACCAGGACAGTGATATTTAGAAATTTTCCTATTTTCAATGAGAAAACGGGCGAATTTGTGTCTTTTCGTTCACAGAAAGTCAGAAAACAACAACATATGAATCAAATTTAACATGTATTTATACTAAAGTAATACTAAAATTATTACAAAAGATTTAGACACCAAGGCGCACTCCCACAAGCGGGACTGGCCACAGCGGACCGAGTTCTCTGTGGGGAGGAACAACGTCAAGCGATGGCACCACTGCACATCAAATTGGGCCTCATGAAACAATTTGTCAGAGCTGTTCACGACTAGCACCAGGACGATACACGAAGGCGTTGGTGACCTGGACCACGTCCGACCGCCTTTGTCTCCCCAGCAGCGATATTTTCTCACTCGTACCAGGTTACTCATTTCTTAGGCTGAGCCGACCTAGGGGAGGCCCAGGACCTGTTCAGATAATCGTCACTGGTGTTGGCCGTGAGCGAGGAATCCAACTAGGGGCTATGGGTTCGTAGCGCTGCGACACCACGTGGCCATGCCATGCACAGGTAGAGAGGGGACCGGCAAAACCAGCCAGGTGAGCTCTCGAAAACGCAGGTGCTCGCGTCACCACGTGGGACGGACCAGACCCTAAGCGGAGGGTGTCTCGGTTCGATTCCAGACTCGGGTGAGAGGTTACGGAGATGATTACACTGGTAAAAAAAAAACGTTTCTGGCCTGGTCTTTTGCAACTGTTTTAGACTAATTGCAGGGTGCTGATTCCAAATCTGATCTCAGATTTGCTCTATCACATCTCATTTGTATGCTATCGGTATACCCCATTTTCATTTATTTTACCCGAAATTAACTCTGTCACTTATGATTGCAAGTTGTTGCGAGTCAGTGACTGCTTTAGTGTTAAAATATGGTGCTGTATTTTTAGGATAGTGTGTTTATAATATAATTTTATGTAGATATCCACATTTATTTAATATTTTTCTTCTGCATTTTTTATTGAAAATGCTATATTTGTTATCTCAAAAAAACCTGATGTGATAGACAAAAACTGATGCCAGATTTGGAATCAGCACCCCAAAATTACCTTAAACCCGTTGGAATACCTTATGCCAGAAAAAGTGTGTTGACCAGTGTTATGGGAAGTTCCCCGGACTGCAGATGCGTCCCCACGTGGTGTCTCCGGCACGTGATTTGTAGGGCAGTCGCCGCAATGCGCATGCAGCCACTGACATGGGAGATCCACATGCACGCGGTGCGGGGGTGGCGTAGAATTTAATGAAGAGACAGCCAAGGCGACGCAGTTCCCTGCATACAACGACTCAAGACGCTGCTACTGGACACCCTACACCTGGAGCCTGGAGACCCTGCACCTGGAGTCGTGAGTTTCCGCCTCCCTGGGGCTGATGTCTCCGTGTTGGTTCACTGCTGAGTGACGCTTTGATGTCGGGATGTGAGTGAATGAATGGGAGAGTCGGGGATGATGTGTGAGGCTCGGCATGGGGGTCTCGTGGTGAGTCAGGCAAATTTCAACCCCGTAGCCTTCTTAAAGCCCATGCACTGGGCTCTATTAGTCGAGCGGAAGCCTATTTTGTTCACGGCACTTGAATCTAGTTCAGTGTTTTTTTTGGCGTCATCTGGTCCAACACCATGTGAGACTAGGCTCTAAGGAAAGCTGTCTCGGGTGTGGACCAATCAACTTCAAGGACAGTGCATACATTATCAGAGTTGTGTTTTTTTTGTTTGCATTACGACTGCAGGTATTGTGGTCGATGCAAACATGACTCCTCGTAAAAAAAAGGTGTCAGTTTTGTTGCCAGATAAAAGGGTAAAAAACCAATTATCATCGTTCAGTGTTCTTCACGAATTTTCAGCGGAGGACACTTTTGCCGATCATCATCAGTGAGGGCCGCCACACACCGCCTGCAGTTATGTTACATAACAGCTCGGTTAACCGAATAGAAATCTGCATGTGCAATGGTACAATGTAGGCTTAGTGTGAAGGCACGTACTTGTTGTAAGCAGGTACTTGTTTAAAGCAAAATAACACGTACTTTTCAATTCAAAGCTTTCGTGACTGCAGGGATTCAGATACTATTACGATCAGAAGAAGAATACTGCCACCTAATGGTGTAGTGGCGGAACTGTTGTTGTTCACGTTGGAACAGGCATTTGAAACCATTAAATCACGACTTAAAGCTTTCGTGACTGCAGGCATTCATATTGAACCTATCTACGTGACTTTACCGAAAGACCCAAAGAATTTGAAACCGTTGTTGGCTTTGACAGCAGCACGATGATGATGATGATGATGGGGCGGTGTTCTCACGATTTGTGAATTGTCTGGGGCCGCACTAAAGGCCACCAGGCACTGTCAGTAGCCCGCGGGCCTTACGATGAAGACCGCCGCTGTAGTTCGACTCAGTAGTTAGACAGGTGTAGTTGGACAGCAGTATATGTGCTACTGGGAATACGAGAGTGTATGAGTAATGGGGGACAAGGATTTATTTGAATGCGCTGCGAACCCGGCGACACGGGTTTCGATTCCCGCTCACGGCCAACACCAGAGACGATTATCTGAACCGGTCCTGGGCCTCCCCTAGGTCGACTCAGCCTCAAATGAGTACCTGGCGAGTTGTGTAAACATTACGACTGGGGACCCCCCTCCCTCGTCACACGGCGTCACAAAAAATCAGACCCCCCCCTCAAATATGACGTCACAAAGCTCTGCCCCCTCCAAAAAAATTAAACATGCTTCAAATCGCTTTAAGCTATTGTCATTGTAGTGCGTATTTAATGTGGCGCTGCATTCTGATGTTGTAGGAGAAAACATTTATTAAAAAGTCTATTTAGTTAAGTAGAACGTGTTGTCTATATTAATTTAAAGTTGCGCATTTTGATGTGACGTCACATTTCTCAATACCCCCCCCCCCTCGTCACACATCGTCACAAATGTCTGACACCCCCCCCCCAGGTGCATGACGTCATTTATGGACGGCCCCTTAAGCCAGCGGAAGGGTAAGGGAGCGTGCAGCGTAGACGGCCGGGCGTGAGAGACGGAGTTTCAGACAGAGGGAGCAGCAGCAGCAGAGGAGGAGAAGGAGCGCGACTTCCCATTGAGCGAACAGATGCTTCGGCTGCTGGAGCGGAGAGCATGGGGAGAGGGAGTGTGGAGCGAGATGAGAGGGGAGCGACGGGGGGAGTGGAGTGAGATGAGAGGGGGATATTTTGGAGGGAATGGTTTCTTAATAACTGTTTAATTGAGTTTCCCCACTGATGTTCATGATGGGTTCTCAGACGTAACGTTGCATGCTGTATTTTCTACACCCAATGTGTTTTCATGATACATGTTTTTAGTCGTATTTTGCTGTAACCAAAGTAACGTTATCAGTAGATGTTAATGGTGTTAAAGATTAACTTTGTTGTATCCCTTGACTGGTTGCTGTTTGTCAATCCGCTGTTCATTCGACCATTCGTCTGTGTAGGTCATGGGGTTGATGTGACGACACTCCACCACTGGTTACTGTTTTTGGAGATTTTAAATATGTCATGGGGCCAGATTCAGTTGGTTTTGTAATAATTCACGGTATTTTAACGTTAAATCGTGCTTTTGGTCGCATTTTATTGAAAACAAAAGACCTTTCGGTCGTCAAAACGGCAGTCTGAGGCCAAATTCTAGCAAAAAGTAGCCTTCATCGTGATTAAAAATGCGTTTTGACCATTTTGTGTACATTTTTGAGCTTCAGGGGCAGATTTCACCGTAATTTCGCAAAAAAACTGGCTTACAAGTTGCAATACCTTGAAAAATCGACTAAAATGCAGTTTTTTGCAAGAAAATTACGCTTCCAACGGGCATGTCAATGAAACAGCGCCCCCTAGTGGTGGAACAGCGCCTCCTAGCGGTCAATTTGTTTTCATTGATGCCATGCAAAAAAAACATTCCATCGCCCTTCAAGGCCAACTTCTCTCCCTCATCACTCCAGGAGGTCTCCTTCACGTCTTGTCCAAGGCCCCACCACTGCTCTCCCCCCCTGACAGAGGTCTCAGCCGTTCAACAACCTTGGTATTGGCTATCTTTTTCTGTATCTCCAATCACCTTGCCATGCACCACAGTAAGATTCGTTCACTTGCCGTCAACGTTGGCACGCCTGTCCCATATTTATTTGCCGTTCAAGCGCCTCTTGCCGGGGATTTGAACCATGTGCACTTCCAGAGAATCCCGGTGTTAGCTTGCGCATTGCTGTGAGCCACCGCGCCCTTGCACGAATGCAGAGGGCTCCACGCGGTGTAGTGATTACGATGCTGTTATCGTCGCGTGATTTGTAAAATAGGAGAACAAAAGATATCGTGGGATTTGAATCTCGGCACGCAATTTCCACGGCAGCAAAGCGTTCCCACTACACCACAAAGACTTGGTGATGGGGAGTGGGTGTTCTGGTTATTAAATCATTGTCGTTTTGATTATTGCTATCACAGATGTTTGTACTTTTTGTCAAATAAAATATGTATGAAAAAATGTGTTTAACTTGACTTCGTTTTTTATTTAATTCAGCAAAAAAAAAATGAAAGTTTTTTTTAAAAAGTTGGATTTGATCTCGCGATCCTGTGGCTCACCACGTGTCTGTGTTTTTCCCACTCGACCATCGAGCAATTGTGACGTCATAGGGCTCCGCGTGGCTATAAGCGAGTGTAGTGCGCACACGCGGACATTGAATAATGACGTGCATATTAATGTCATCTCGCCTGTGACGCAATCAGGTGTCCACATCCTCACGTAAAAATAGCCTCATTACATCTGTCACCAGGTTACGTATAAATAAGTTATTATTATTAAAAAAATTGCAACCTGGGATTTGAAGGCAGGTCATCAACTTCATCAGCAACCGGGACTTTATCCATCACCACGCGGAGTTTGGTAGAAGCTGTCACTTGCTCTGGGTATTAAATGACAGCCGGTTCCTATTTTGTGGCATTTTTCCCAATATAAAGAACATTAAACATGTACATCTCTGAGCTTTTGATTAGACTTCAACACAAAGAGTTGGATTTCTGTTAACAGGTGGAATCGAACTCGGGGCCCTATTCCACACAGGCACGCGCACGCCCCACTTCGCATTGAGTTGTCATATAATTGTGTTGCGCCCAAAACGTCGTGATTTAATTTATTGTTATTTTATACCTACGTGACTTTACCGCAATAACCAAAGAGTACTTGTCACATAATGTCTCTGCATGTGTACATGTTCGACTAATGTACGGCCCAACACCAGCGATGATTATAGGAAACCTGGTCTGGGCCTCCCCTAGGTCGACTCAGTCCAAGATAAGGGGCCGTCCAAAAATGACGTCACGCACCTAGATGGATGGGGGGGGGGCGTCAGACATTTGTGACGATGTGTGACGAGAGTGTGGGGGTTTGAGAAATGTGACGTCAAATCAAAATGCGCAACTTTAAATAAATATAGACAACACGTTCTACTTAATTAAATATACTTAAATTTCGATTTAAAGCTTTCGTTACTGCAGGGATTCATCTTCTTGGTTCTTTCGGTAAAGTCACGTAGAATGGAAATAATACAATAAAATAAAAAAAAACATTCTTTATTATGTTATGTTTCATTTTAATTACTTTGTTATTTCCATTTTACGCGACTTCACCGAAAGAGCCAAGAAGATAAATAGACTTTTTAATAAATGTTTTCTCCAGCAACATCAGAGTGCAGCGCCACATTAAATACGCACTACAATGACAATAGTTTAAAGCTATTTGAAGCATGTTTTATATTATTTGGGGGGGGGGGCAGAGCTTTGTGACGTCATATTTGAGGGGGGGTCTGACTTTTTGTGACGCCGTGTGACGAAGGGGGGGGGGGGTAAAAAAAATCGTCCAAAATCGCGTGACGTCATTTATGGACAGCCCCTACACATGTGTACATGTTCGACTAATGTACGGCCCAACACCAGCGATGATTATACGAAACCGGGTCTGGGCCTCCCCTAGGTCGACTCAGCCCAAGATAAGTAACTTGTGTGATTGTGTACAAACTATCTTCGCTTCGGGAGATGACGGCGGCCGCGTGACCCCTTGTCCACTCACCCAGAGGCCTCGCGCCACGTGCCGCCCTTCGTAGCTGCTCGCAGCCCACGCCACTTGCCCCAGCAGTCCGTTCAGGCCAGAGGTCGCAACCGGGTACCCGATACCCGTACCCTATCCGATACCCGGCTACCCGTACCCGGCCGGGTACGGGTACGGATAGACCGTGAGTCACTGGTGAGTAACTTCTTATTGGTTCTTTCGGTAAAGTTACGTAGAAGGGAAGTAATTAAATATAAAAATAAAACATAATAAAATAATTCTCACGACGTTTCGGCCACAACGCAAGCAGCCGTCCTCAGGTGAAGACCAGGTCTGTCGAGGCGACAGCGTCTGAATGAAACAGCACCATGCTTGGAGCATATATTTAAGCTGGGTTGGAAGGGGGGGAAAGGGCGCCTTGACAAAAAAGTTTTGCATATTATGGTGAGTAACTGTTTGTCACTCATTTCCCAACGTCTTGTCTCTTCTTCTTGGTTCTTTCGGTAAAGTCACTTCTCACAATTCAAGTTCCTAGAATCAACCCACCCGCGCCTGCAACATGGCTTCATCCCAGAGGTCGCAATCAGGTACCCGATACCCGTACCCTACCCGTACCCGGCCGGGTACGGGTACGGCCGGGTACGGGTACCCGTTTGCGACCCTGGTGCGGCCGGTTACGGGTACGGGTAAGCAATCAAAACCCGTTTGCGACCTCTGGTTCAGGCTATGGCGGGGGCTCCGATCGTTGTTCTTTGTGAACGTGTCGCTTGCAAGTGGGGACGCCAGATGTGGTTAGTGGGCAAGGGTGGCGAGGTGTGGCGTGAGGGGGGAGGTGATGTCGGTGGGTCGGTTGCGGAGGAGCGGTGGCGCAGCGGTTAGCATCGCTGCGCAACGAACTTGGAGGCGAACGTCCATGGATTCCCGGTCAACATCGGTGGTGGCCGAGTGACATCTGAACGTGGTCTTGAGCCTCCCCTATTAAAGTCGATGCAGCCTCATATGAGTACCCGGTGCGGCGTGTAAACATCGCCGCCGGGGAGACAAAGGCGGCCGGGCGTGGTGTTGCCCACCCACCCCCTCGTGTACCGTGCCGGCCATCACAGGTGCTCGCGAACAGCACTTGCCCCGTAAGTCTGTTGAGGCTATACGGGGCTGTCTTTGTCTGTTGTGTGTGTGTGTGTGTCCGAACCCCTTTGGAGCTGAGGGGTCACTGCACACGGGGGCGAACCGAGTTGGGGAAGCGTGTCCTGACGACCATCTGTTCAGCCATTAATATGTCATTTAGCAACGATCAACCTCTCCACCCTTCCCCGCTCCCCCGCCCACACACACAAAGACAAAGATCCCCCGTATAGCTTTGATATAATTGCAGGGCAAGTGCTGATAGCGAGGACCTATGAAGGCCGGCACGGCACATGAGGAGGTGGGTGGCTAGCACCACGCCCGGCCGCCTTTGTCTCCCCTGTGGCGATGTTTACTACACACCGCACCAGGTGCTCATTAGATGCCGAGTCGACCTAGGGGAGGCGCAGGACCCGTTCAGATAATCGTCACCGGTGTTGACCGTGAGCGGGAATCGAATTCGGGTTACAAGACCGCTCCCCCCCCCACACACACAAAGACAAAGATCCCCCGTATAGCTTTAACACAATTTCTTGGCAAGTTCTGTGAGCGAGGACCTATGAAGGCCGGCACGGCACTATAGGGGAGTGGGTGACCATCGACATAGGTACACAGCCTACACACACACAGCCTACTCACACAGCCTACACACACACACAGCTACACATACACAGCCTACACACACACAGCCTACACACAGCCTACACACACACAGCCTACACACACACAGCCTACACACACACAGCCTACACACACAGCCTACACACACACACTGTGATCCCCCGTGTATCGTGATACACCGTTGGGGCTGGCGCTGCTGATGATCCACTGCTACGCACCGCGCCAAGCTACGCGTCTCAGGCCGAGTAGAGACTCAATGGAAACACAAATCCGTGGGTTGCTGGGTTCTATTTAAACAATTGAAACGTGTTTTTTTATTTCACCCAGCTAAGGTCCACCGAGCTATATCGCTGTTTATCAGAAGCGACCTGGTCATACACATGGTAGCTTCACGAAGTGGGCTCATCATCATCATCATCACGTGGACATGTATAGCAGCCAAACACTCGAAACGCGTGATGTTGATTCTATACGTGGAGGGGGAAAACCCAGAGGAGCCTGAGAAGAATCCACGCGACCACGGGGAGACACTGCAAACTCAAAATATACAGCAGCAGGCGTCAGGATCGGGAACGAACCCACAACCTCCTGTATACCAGGCGAGGTAGTTAACATCTCCTAGCCACCGTGGCATCAAATCAAACTGAATGTAGCTGCTGCCTCGAAGTGTTTGGAACCGCCAGGTTCGTTCTTTTTGCATCTTCCTTGTCTGCCATCTCTGTCCTCGTTTTAACTGACGCTTTTAATTAAATTACTAAACTTGAAGTGGGAATTTAAATGTACAACACAACTCCTATTTGTATGGTTCATATTCTTAGGTTTTTTTTTCCGGTAAAGTCACGTAGGTAAGACATTTAAATTAATAAAAGTAAAATAAAAATAAAATATTTTTTATTAACTTTAATTTTTTACCTACGTGACTTTACCGAAAAAACCTAAGAATATGAATCCTTGCAGTCACGAAAGCTTCAAATCTATAGTATTTGTATGGTGTTTTTAATATGCTATTGTGGAATGCTTTGATGTTGCCTTCTCGGCCGAGTCTCTGTTCACAAAGAGCTTCTTAGCTCTACGGGCATTACTCCGCAGAAATAAACTTCCGACTTGTGATTCTGTTCTACATACTATTAACATTCCTTCCCTTTATTAATGTTACCCCTATCCCCTCCCTTTGATGCTGCTAATCCTGCATAATGCACGGGCATAATGACTTTAAACCCCCCCGCCAAACCTCCTACGCATTTCACAAGTAGTACTAATCGCATATCTGCATTTCCCATAAATATGCTAAATTCCTCTTGATATGCAAATTATTTTGTCAAGGCGCTCTTCCCCCCTCCATCCCAGCTTAAATAGTCGCTCCAAGCCTGGGGCTTGTCATTCAGACTCTGTCTTCTCGACAGACCTGTTCTCCACCTGAGGACGGCTGCTTGCGTTGTGGCCGAAACGTCGTGAGAATTATTTGATTGTTTTATTTTATTATTTTATTATTTCCATTCTACGTGACTTTACCGAAAGAACCAAGAAGATGAATCCCTGCAGTCACGAAAGCTTTAAATCGAAATTCTGTTCTAGTTGAGGCTGCGAGGCGATGCGTTGTGTGAGCAGCAGAGGATATAGTGCAACAGAATACAATGTTGTACTGTACTATGCTGCAACGTCTATGCCTCACGCCTTCATCAACTCGGTGTAACACGTCGGCTTTCGCGACCAATTTTATCCTTAATTGTATTCACGCGATCTAAGCCAACAACCATTATTCTGGGTTCATCACCTCGCATTGACCAGCATGGTGAAGTATGGTCAAAGCACTCCCATGACGCGTAGATTGACAAAGGGGACTGGTATGTAGAGTACAACAAGACAAAGACCCCCGTATAGTCTTTACACACTGTTAGGGCAAGTGCGGTGTTTAGGGGCCGTCAATAAATGACGTCACGCGATTTTGGACGATTTTTGACGCCCCTCCCCCCCTCGTCACACGGCGTCACAAAAATTCAGACCCCCCCCCCTCAAATATGACGTCACAAAGCTCTGCCTCCCCCCCCAATAAAAACATGCTTCAAATCGCTTTAGACTATTGTCATTGTAGTGCGCATTTAATGTGGCGCTGCACTCTGATGTTGTAGGAGAAAACATTTATTAAAAAGTCTATTTAATGAAGTTGAACGTGTAGTCTATATTGATTTAAAGGTGCGAATTTTGATGTGACGTCACATTTCTCAAACCCCCCCCCCCGTCACACATCGTTACAAATGTCTGACCCCCCCTCCTACTAGGTGCGTGACGTCATTTATGGACGGCCCCTTACACACCGCAAATCGACCTCGGGTAGGGTCAGAACCGGTTCCGATAATCGTCACTGGTGGTGGTGGCTGTGAGCAAAGATAAAGATCCCCCGTGTAGCCTGTAACAGACTGTAGGGGCAAGTGCTGTTAGCCAGCACCTATGAAGGCCGGCACGGCACACGAAGGGGTGGGTGACCAATACCACGCCCGGCCGACTTTGTTTCCCTAGTGACGATGTTTACACATCGCACCAGGTACTCATTTGAGGCTGAGTCGACCTAGAGGAGGCCCGGGACCGGTTCAAATAATCGTCCCGATGTTGGCCGTTAGCGGGAATCGAACCCGGGTCGCTAGGTTCAATTCGCAGTGTAGCGCTAACCGCTACACAACCACTCCCCACACGCAGACACACACACACAGGCTCACACAGACACACACAGACACACACACAGACTCACACAGACTCACACACACACACACAGGCTCACACAGACACACACAGACACACACACAGACTCACACAGACACACACAGACTCACACAGACATAGACACACATAGACACACACATAGACACAGACACACAGACACACACATAGACACAGACACACACAGACACACACACACACACGCAGTACATGTAGACTTTTCTCTAATTGCAATTGGGAGTCGGGTCATCAAGACCGCGGTCGAACGAGCTTTGCCGAATTCAGACAGCGCGACAACTTCAATGGAGCGCTAATTGCCGGGGCAGATTTGCTAACCCCGGACCAATTAAAGTCAGCTGCGGCCCCTGTCTCTTCACTAAGCGGCCGGGGGTTGTTTGCGTCAACTCCCAAATGGGGCAAACACCGGGCAAAGCAACATCCCGGCATCCTCCACCCCCCAATTACTCTCCGACTCTCTCTCTGTCCGAGATGTGATGTGCTTGCTGCACGCCTTCAGTGCGTTGTATATGCATTAACACTTCACGCTGCTGGTCCCTTTAGCGGTGTGTATGTGTGAAATGTCGCTGTGTAAGTGGTTATGCGTACTCTTAGGTTTTTTCGGTAATGTCACGTAGGTAAAAAATAAATAAATAACAAAAATACATTATAATAAAATAATACATAATAATAATAGAAATTAAATAATAAATCACGACGTTTCGGAGGCAACACAAGATTCCTTCATCAGGTGTAAAATAACTGTAGTATATTTTACTACAGTTATTTTGCTGTGCCATTTTACACCTGATGAAGGAAGCTTGTGTTGCCTCCGAAACGTCGAGATTTATTATTTTATTTCTATTATTATTTTTATTATTTATTTTTATTATTCATTTATTTTTTACCTACGTGACTTTACCGAGAACACTTAAGAGTATGAATCCTTGCAGTCACGAAAGCTTCAAATCTAGCATGTTTATGCGTATTTATGTCTGTGCGTGTGTGTACCTGTGGCATTGTGTTTGTGTGGATGTGTCTATGTATGCGTAGGTCGACTCAGCCTCAAATGAGTACCTGGTGTGGTGTGTAAACATCGCCGCTGGGGGGACAAAGGCGGTCGGGCGTGGTGCTGGCCACCCACCCTCTCGTGTACCGTGCCGGCCTTCATTGGTGATACTCGCTGACAGCACTTGCCCTAACAGTATGTTGAGTCTATATGCGGGATCTTTGTTTTCGGCGATGGTGTTGTTGGGGAGGGTGGGGAGGGTTGATCTGGGTGGGGAGGGTAGGGCTGGGTGGGGTGGGGCTGGGTGGGGTGGGGCTGGGTGGGGAGGGGATGGTCACCCCGTGGTGCCCTTATAAAACTCAACGTTTAACCTACTCACGCCGGCTTGTGCCCGCCCTCACAGTCGGGCATATTTGCGGAATACACCACGCCGCCGTTGACCCTGGCCATTGACCGAGCAACCCAACGTTCCTACCAGCTCCCTCCGCAGGAATGTGTTTAAATCACGACGTTTCGTTTGCAACACAAGCAATCATCAGTAGGTGGGAAAACCACAGCAAGAAATGTTTTTGCTGAAATGGGTGGTTTTCCCACCTGATGATGATTGCTTGTGTTGCAATCGAAACGTCGTGATTGAATTTATGTTTATTTGATACCTACGTGACTTTACCGAAAGAACCAAAGAGTATGGACCTTTATCTTTGTTTGTTGTCATATCTTTAGCGGCGAGCGACGGCACTGTGATGAGCTCCATTGCGCTACGAACCCGGCGGATCGAGTTCGAATCCAGCTCACGGCCAACATCGGTGACGAATATCTGAACCGGTGCTGGGCCTCCCCTGGGTCAACTCAGCCTGAAATGAGCACCTGCCGCGGAGGCACGGACCCACACGCGCACGAGGGGACAACCGCTCCAAGGGCAGTGACGCAGAGCGCGACGTGAACAACGAACCCATTTGGTGAGACTGCATTGTCAGTGGCGCACACTGTACAAAGGGGCCGTCCATAAATGACGTCACGCGATTTTGGATGATTTTTGACCCCCCCCCCACTCGTTACACGGCGTCACAAAAAGTCAGACCCCCCCTCGAATATGACGTCACAAACCTCTGCCCCCCCCCAAAACCATATTTCCGTTTTGAAAATAAAACACACTTGAAATCGCTTTAAACTATTGTCATTGTAGTACGTATTTAATGTGGCGCTGCACTCTGATGTTGTAGGAGAAAACATTTAATTAAGTAGAACGTGTTGTCTATATTTATTTAAAGTTGCGCATTTTGGTGTGACGTCACATTTCTTAATCCACCCCCCCTCGTCACACATCGTCACATATGTCCGACCCCCCCTCCCCCCTAGATGCGTGACGTCATTTATGGACGGCCCCTTACCTACACCTGCACCTCGCTTATTTTCACGTCACACTTGCACAGTTTTTTTTTATTCGGGCGCGTTTCAATCACGGCCGTCAAATACCTCGTGTTTTGGTCGTGCCGTCTGTATGTGTTGTATGTTGAACTTCTTTCGCACCGTACGTAGCCGACCGTACAAATCGAAGGTACAGGGGAAGGACAACACACTAAACACAAAAAGCAGTTTTAAGAAGTGAGTTTGTCAACCGAGACGATGATTGAAAAGTGCAAAGCCTCCAGTGGCTTCCTAATATCGGAAGGAAGAGCGTTCCAGACGGCCGCAGAAGCGCATCTGAAAGCGCAGTGCGACGATGATGACGATGCGGTTATCGCCATCTTTGTTCCATCGCCAGCCAAGAGCCACCGCCGCTGCTGCTGCTACTGCGAGGATGACGAGCGGAGTGTCACGTGGTGATGATTCATGCTCCATCCAGGAGCCTGCCTGACCCGTTCTGTACAATGTTGACGCTTTTGTCTTTGTTGTTGTTGTTGTGGTTGTTGTTGTTGTTGTTGCTGCTGCTGCTGCAGCACAATGGATCTCCCGGGTGGAATAGGGATCGTCCGTGTAACAAATAAACTAAACTTCAACTGTGAAGAGAAGTGAACTAATTATTCGGTGGTGATGCTGCTGCTGCGTTTGTGAGTGGTGCACGAGAGTACAATTAGCTAAACAACAACATCAACAACAACAAACACATTCGTCAATAATACCACTGCGTGGCCTTACAAATAACAACGGAAATAATAGACGACGTTTCGGGCAACGGCCCTTCTGCACCGCAGCGCATGGAGAGAGAGAGAGAGGCCAGAGAGGCAGTGTTGTTGATGAATGTTGAGCGAGTTTTTTGTTTCTTTTTAAGGAGTTTATTTTTGTGTTCCTGTTGTTTTTGTTCTGTCAATGTTGATGCGCAGTGTGCAAGGTGAAGGATAGAGGGCACCACGCCACCGCCAATCAACAGCGAGAACCAACAACGGCGGCTCTAGAGCAGTGTTCTTCACTCATTTTAGAGGGGCCCCCACTTTCGCACGATGAGACATCAACTTTAAAACTCAACTCTTTGTTTTCGTATTTTACCCGGTAAGGCCCACTACCAAGCTACCATGTCGCTCCTCTTTCAGAAGCCACCTGCTGGCCATCACAAATGATAGCTCAACCAAGTGAAAATTACTTCAGCATTTGCTTGCTGTGGTTGTTCCACCCGACGAAGATTGCTTGTGTTTGCGATCGAAACGTCGTGATTTGTTAGATTTTATTTCTACCTACGTGATTTTACCGAAAGAACCAAAAAAACATTGTTGGGTTTGACAGCAGCACGATGATGATGATGGGGATGGGGTGGTGTTCTCAGAGGGCGTCGGCAGAAAGAAAATGAAAATAATGAAAAATAAAAAAAATTAATAACATTCTTCTTCTTGGTTCTTTCGGTAAAGTCACGTAGCATGGAAATAATAAATCGAAATAAATCGAAATTTAACAAAATTCTTACCAAGAAAATATACAGTTTAAAACAATACCACCATTCGCATGTCGTGGTCCGCGCAATGTTTGGAGATTGAGAAGGGGCCCGCACACTCGAAGACGTTTGGGAGCCGCTGCTCTAAGCTACAGCAACGACGGCCAAATCTTGACTTAAAGCTCTCGTGACTGCAGGAATTCATAGTCTCTGGGTCTTTCGGTAAAGTCACGTAGATAGGTTCGTTGAAAATAACACGAAAAATAACAAAAAACTACGTGTCGATCGCAACACAAGCGGTCGTCATCGATCGAAAAAATAACAAAAAACGTCGTAGTTTTTTGTTCTTTTTTGTTATTTTCTTTGAACGCATCTACGTGTGAATACTTACATCCATACTCTTAGGTTTTTTCGGTAAAGTCACGTAGGTAAAAAAGAATAATAAAATAAAATAATAATAAATACAAATAGTTCCTTTATTATTATTTATTGTTATTTTAAATGAAAATAACTCAGTTATTATTATTTTATTTTATCATTATTATTTTTTACCTACGTGACTTTACCGAAAAAACCTAAGAGTATGAATCCTTGCAGTCACGAAAGCTTCAAATCTAGACTTACATCCATACTTTATACGTCACGAGCAGTCGGATAAAGGGCCCCAGGTTGCTGACATCTTGGATTGAGCCCCGCGAATCTCTGCACAAACTGATCCGTGTTGACTCGCCTGCGATGACCCTGACATCTTCGGATCGCCGTCTTCTGAGGACTCCGAGGGCAGGGCTCCCTCCGTTCCCGCTGGGGCGGTGATCAGACGTTTGCCTTCACTGTGCAGCTCCCGAAGATTTGGAACGAGGCGGTTGGAATCGTTCGTAATATTTAAGTCCACCTTGGAAACCCGCCTCTCTCAACTCGCCTTGAAGCCCCACCGAGTTCTGCCCGTGTGCCCTGCGGCTTCTGTTTATTTTTTGGTTTGTCGAACACTGTGGTGGTGGTGGTGGCGCATTGCCATCTATGGATGAAATGCGCCACTTTTACAATTGTAAATGATACTGCTAGGAACCTCCTGGTTACACCAGCCCACAGGATATTATTGTGTCCGTCGTGCAGGGAGGGGCTGGGTGGGTGGGGAGGGGAGGGTGGGGAGGGGCTGGGTGGGGAGGGTAGGGCTGGGTGAGGAGGGGAGGGTGGGGAGGGGCTGGGTGGGGAGGGTGGGGAGGGGCTGGGTGGGTGGGGAGGCTGGGGCTGGGTGGGGGGGTGGGAGGGGTGGGGCTGGGTGGGGAGGGGCTGGTCACCAACGTGGTGCCCTTATAAAACTCAACGTTTAACCTACTCACGCCGGCTTGTGCCCGCCCTCACAGTCGGGCATATTGGCGGAATACACCACACCGCCGTTGACCCTGGCCATTGACCGAGCAACCCAACGTTCCTACCAGCTCCCTCCGCAGGAATATGTTGACTACGCGGTGATGGCAGTCGTGCTCTAGCACAAACAACATGACCGGATCAGATAATCGTCGCTGGTGGTGGTGGCCGTGAGTGGGAATAAAACTCGGGTCGCCGGGTTCGTAGCGCAGCGCACTAACCGCTACACTACGGCTCCCCAAACAACAACAACCGCTATTCGCCACTAAGTGGTGGTGACGTCACCACGACGCTTGTGCCAGGTCATGTGCACCTTGAGGCCACATGAAGTGTTGAACGCCCGCTGGCAGGAGGTCATGGGGCAGACCCATGTGCCACGGGTCGACTGACTGAGATGACTGGCTGATGCACCACCTGTGCCCCCTACTGTGCCAACTTGCTGTGCTTTAGCTACCCGGCGCTCCGCTCGTTGTTGTGAGCGTCGCTCCTCCCCCCTCCGTTGTTGTTGGAGGGCGACTGCCTCCAACTGCCCAGTAGCAGCGTCCTTCACGAGCCTCCTCCACAGAGGCCAATCTTGACACCGCTGGTACCAGTCATCGGCAAGTCCACTCAGCTCCACATCCACCGCTCTTTCCTGAAACCACATTGGGACTCCGCAAGCCTCTCCTCAGCGTGCCTGGCAAGGCGATGTTGAATAATCCTTACCAGGACCTTTCCTGGCACACTGAGGAGTGAGATGCCCCTGTAGTTGTTACAGTCTGTGCGGTCCCCTTTCTTAAAGAGCGGGACCACCAGGGCATACTTCCAATCCTGCGGAACCCGTCCAGTGGTCCAGACTGTTGTTATGATGTCATGTAGGGCAGTCTGTGCACAAACGCTACCCTCCCTCAGAATTTCGCTTGGGAGATCATCTCTGCCCGGTGCCTTTCCTGGTCTCAGGCTCTGGATCGCCATCAGCACTTCCTCAACAGATGGCACCTCAGACAGCCACTGAAAGGGGGTGGCTTCTTCCAATATTTGAGGCACCGCAGCCTCACCATAGTCATCCCCACTTTGTCCCACAATGTTTTCCAGGCTGAGGGATTTCCCCTTCCCCAGGACCTCACTGAAATGCTCAGCAAATCTGCAAACCTGTTCCTGGGGGTCGGAGATTGGATCACCATTCTTTCCCCTAATGATGGTAATAGGTGTGGCACTGCAGGTTACTTTTTTGATGGAATTAATGAGCGATTTGTGATCGCAGGCCATTGAGGCAGACTCTATCTCCTCAATAACCCACGACGACCAACCATCCTCGCAGCGCCTCACGGCTCTCCGAACCTCCGAGCAGAGGCTGCAGTAAGCCTCCTCATCCTCTGACGTGGAATGCTGTAGACGATGAGAGTGGGCCTGTCGCTTTTTCTCAGCCAGCCTGAACACCTCCTCTATCAGCCAGGGTCTCTGAGGAGGCCTGGACCGTGTATTCAAAGCAGCCATTGCAGCTGCATGAGCCACAGTCCTAAACCTCGCCAATTTCCCCTCGACAACAGGAGGAGTGGGGGACAATGCTAACTCCAGCCGCAAGCGATGATGAAATTCTCGCTTGCAACTTTCATCAGCTAGCTGAGACCATGCCACTATGGGTTTAAATAGGGTCCTGGGTGTACACCTTCCACCGGAGTGGAATAATGGCAGGTGCATCTTACAGATGACAAGTCGATGGTCAGTGGGCAGATCAGCTCCATGGTAGGTCCTAGTGTCAAGGGCATGGGGCCGCATCCGCTGTTCCATCACTATGTAGTCCAGCAGATGTTCTTGCTTTGACCCGGCATGCATCCATGATGTAGTGTGGATGCGCCGGAAAGCGTGTTGGTAATTACAAGCCCATGGGCTGCACAAAAATCTAGCAGCTTCCTACCGTTGTTATTGAGCTGATCTGGCCCATGTCTTCCAATCACTCCAGACCAGGTGCCAGCATCATGACCAACTGGGGCATTTAAGTCATCCAACAAGATGACTCTATCCCGAGGGGCCACTTTAGCCAGCACCTGTGACAGGAGGTCATAGAAGGCATCTAACTCATTGGCCTTGCCTGCATCCCTCCACGGATGTTCGTCTTCGGTGGGGGCATAAGTAACCACGATCACCACTCCTGGTTGATGGGAAGCCGAGCCCAAAGTAGCCTGGGGCTTACAGCTTCCCACACCTCACTGCCAAGCTCCCACGCCCCCTCCATTTTTGTTCAGAAGAAGAGCCACTCCCTGTGTTGAATAAATGTTTTACCTCGTAGTTTAGTGGTTGTTAATTGAAGGTGGAGGGGTTACCAGCCACTCGCACCCGTCCAGAGCCCCCAATTGTCCGCTGTGGTGGTTACAAACGCCATGAAGGGAAAGGCCAATCGGAATTGGCCCCATCCCCCATGGCACTACGCACCACAACGTTGCCCTCCGGCACCACGAGGACGTAGGGGGTTATTTTTGCCGGACACACACATACACACACACACTAATACACACTCAATACACACAAAAAGACAAAGATCCCCCGTATAGTCTTAATAGACTGTTGAGGCAATTGCTGTTAGCGAGCACCTATGAAGGCCAGCACGGCACACGAGGGGGTGGGTGGCCAACACCACGCCCGGCCGCCTTTGTCTCCCTAGTGTCGATGTTTACACACCGCACCAGCTACTCATTTGAGGCTGAGTCGGCCTAGGGGAGGCCCGGGACCGGTTCAGATAATCGTCCCTGGTGTTGGCCGTGAGCGGGAATCGAACTTGGGACGCTAGGTTCGTAACGCGGGGTAGCGCTAACCGCTACACCACCGCTCCCCACACACATACACACACACACACGGGATGGCTCGGCGTGGGGGTGTGGAGCTAGAGTCGACTGCATTGGTAGAAAATTAGCTGCTCTCCATATAAATGCTAATGACTGGCGTAGCGCCCGGCTGCTTGGGAGGTGCGCGCGTCGGTTTGGTTGTTCATCAGTGGGCGGGGTGGGGGGGGCAAGGGGGCGCAGGTGGGGGGGGGCATCGGATGCGCATGAGGGCACAGATACAAGCCCTGCACCCTTCACCACCATCGCCACCACTCGCAGCCTCACATCATCACCACCAAAAATCACCACCGCTCAGGTTCGCATCATCACCACCACCGTCATCACCATCACCCCGATCACCAGTCTCACATCATTACCACCACCATCACCACCACCGTCACCTCTACCATCACCACCACTCCACTGAGGCTTACATCATCACCAACATCATCACCACCGCCGTCACCTCTACCATCACCCCGATCACCAAAAATCACCCCTTTCATCAACACCACTACCATAACCCCTATCATCACCACCATCACACAACCACCACCACCACCCCCTGTCATTAGCACTACTACCATCACCCCCATCACCATCATCACCACCCCCCCCAACCTCGCATCATCACCATCACCACCATCACCCCCCCGGGCTCACGATCCTTACCACCGCTCACCCTGAACCCTAACCCCCTCGCTCTCTCGCCCTCTCTCATCACGCGCTCTCCTCCTCATGCTTCTCCTCTCGTCTGCAGCTCCCCCGTTACCACCCCACATGCTTTGCCCACTTTACTCGTAAACAGAGGAACACTCATAAAGTGTTACATTTAGATTTAAAGCTTTCGTGACTGCAGGGATTCATCTTCTTGGTTCTTTCGGTAAAGTCACGTAGAAGGGAAATAATGTGAGAATTATTTTATTATGTTATATTTTTATTTTCTTGGTTCTTTCGGTAAAGTCACGTAGAAGGGAAGTAATAAAATAATAAAAATAAAACATAATAAAACAATTCTCACGACGTTTCGGCCACAACGCAAGTAGCCGTCCTCAGGCGAAGAATGAAACACCACCAAGCTTGGAGCGTATATTTAAGCTGGGTTAGAGGGGGGGAGGTGGGAAGAAGAGCGCCTAGACAAAATAATTTGCATATCAAGAGGAATTCAGCATATGGAAAATGCGTAGGAGGTGGGCGGGGGGGGGTTCCAAATCAATACTATGCCCGTGCATTATGCAGGATTAGCAGCATCAAAGGGGGGGGGAGGGGGGGGAGCATTAACAAAGGAAAGAAATGTTAATAGTATGTAGCTGCAGTTACTAAACAACCACGTAAAAAACTAAAGTAAAAACTGCATAACAAACTAAAGTATAAACTACATAGCATCATCAGTGTACTTACTATACTCTACAATAAGCTGAGTTACTAACAGTAAGTAATACATAAAAAATTCTACGTTGTAAAAAAATATATAATATGCTTCCATCTAAACTTTATTCTCTTACATCACACGCGTCTATACCGTACTATATACTGCCATAGACAAACCCAACATTAAATTACATACTGTATTGCTATAAACCACCCTATACCTTATACATTTTAATATAACACTATGTATTATTAAATCGAAATATATTTTTATTATTTTATTATTTCCCTTCTACGTGACTTTACCAGTGTGAATTATTTTATTATGTTTTGTTTTTGTTATTTTATTATTTGCCTTCTACGTGACTTTACCAGTGAGATTTTTTTTCTATATATTATTATATTATATTATTATATAATATTATTTTATTAGGCTTTATTAGTATTATTTTATTATTTCTCTTCTACGTGACTTTACCGAAAGAACCAAGAAGACTCATAAAGTGTGTGAAGTTGTATCGTCAACGTCATCACCATCATCATCTCCACCACCATCATCATCATCACCGTCATCAACATCGCCATCATCAGCATCATGATCTATCATCATAACCATAATCATCATCATTAGCATCAGCGCGAAATGATTCATCATCATCATCATCATCCTTGATAATGTTCAATTCCCTTATCGTAATTTTAACCATGTGTGTTCCCAAACAATGGATCGTAATAATTGGTCATTGTTAAACGTTGTCAATATCGTCAATTAGCATCGTCATCATGATCAACAGAAGACAACAAAAACAATCTTCATTAGCATTACATCATTTTTCAAGCATTTTCTAAGAGTTTAACGCATTTGTCAATAACTGCACTAAAATGATCATTTAACGTGCTATGAAGAAGAGCCAATGCTCGAAACTTATTATTGATATAATTTTCCCCTTCTAAGTCCACAGCGTTATTGACCAACGTGTTGAGTTTATGAAATATATTATTAATTATTATTAATTTACGTGTGCTTTTGCACGACTATCACGACAACAGCAGCGTCATCAAAGAACACATTTATTGAATTTAGCATCAAACTAATTCCAATGACTCGTCAACTTGCTGCCAAATGAATAAATAGTATCATCATCATCAGCAGCAGCGTAGACGCATGACTAAATAACTGACATCAATAAGAATACATCGTCAGACCCATTAATAAAAAAAAACACTTTGACTAAAAACACGTTTGACTAAAATGAACGGCTCTGCCACGGCGCTCACGCGGCAAATGTGCGGTCTACCACGTCCCTCGGCGCGTCTTCACAACCAAAGCAGCCATTGCAGCTGCGTGAGCCACAGTCCTAAACCTCGCCCATTTCCCGTCGACAACAGGAGGAGTGGGGGACGATGCCAACCCCAGCCGCAAGCGATGATGAAATTCTCGCTTGCAACTTTCATCAGCTAGCTGAGAACATGCCACTATGGGTATAAATGGGGTCCTTGGTGTACACCCACCACCGGAGTGGAAGAATGACAGGCGCATCTTACAGATGACAAGTCGATGGTCAGTGGGCAGATCAGCTCCATGGTAGGTCCTAGT
Organism: Lampetra fluviatilis; assembly: GCF_964198595.1. NCBI lineage: Eukaryota > Metazoa > Chordata > Hyperoartia > Petromyzontiformes > Petromyzontidae > Lampetra > Lampetra fluviatilis. Next base: position 6,091,783 of record NC_136315.1, read on the forward strand.
GTCAAGGGCATGGGGCCGCATCCGCTGTTCCGTCACTATGTAGTCCAGCAGATGTTCTTGCTTGGACCCGGCATGCGTCTTCACAACCAACTGATAGAATAACGATGATGACGATGGTCACCATCGAGTCTCACGATTATCTTGCTTAACCGCAGGCGGGGAACTCACAAGCTCTTGACGAGTCTCGATTGCATGGTAGGGTGCCCGGGAGGGGGCGGGGGGGGGGTCACCCGGGAGGGGGCGGGGGGGGGGTCACCCGGGAGGGGGCGGGGGGGGGGTCACCCGGGAGGGGGCGGGGGAGGGCACCCGGGAGGGGGAGGGGGGGGCACCAGGCTACCAGGAGGGGGAGCAGTGCGGTGATTGCTGCTGGATGTCGACTCAGAGTCGAGTCGTCGTTTTCAAGTTGAACTACAAATGTGTCTCTGTCCGGTCATTTTGGCTCGGCCAATCATCTCTCCGCGGTCGATACATTTGCTGTATTATGGTCACACCCCGCACCCATCCCCCGCCATATGAATGTGGACTTTCCATCACTGCTGCCTCTGCAGGGCTGTAAACAGGAGATAAACAGCAAGGCCTCAACGCTCATTCATTTGAGCAGGGTATCACTTTGACTCTGATTTGCCTGCCGGCTCCTGAATAAAGCAGAGCTTACCGCTATGGGCACGACAGAACTCCAATCGCCCCGGCATTCACGTCCCATATCCCGCAACGAAATATCCGCTGGCATCCTCACAACGGGAAGTGCGCTTCTAACGACGACGACGACGACAAAAAATAAATCGGCAAAACAAAACGGGACGTCGTTGTCGACAACCTGAGCTCACCAACCCTCGCTGCGGCTGCTGCGTCCACAGTGCTGGAGTACGGACAACCCCTCGTGCCTATGCCAGAGCAAACATTTTACTTGGTATCACATCACCGTCGGGCGCCACGGTGGCCAGGAGATGTTAACTCCCTCGCCTGGTATACAGGAGGTCGTAGCTGCGATCCGGACCATGACGCCTGCTGCATATTTGGAGTTTGCGTGTGTGTCTCTGTCGTCATCATCACGGTGGCGAGGAGATGTTAACTACCTCGCCTGGTATACAGGAGGTCGTAGCTGCGATCCGGACCATGACGCCTGCTGTATATTTGGAGTTTTCGGTGTCTCTCTCCTCACGGTCGCGTGGATTTTTCTCCGGGTCCTCCGGGTTTTCCCTCCACACGAAGAAACAACGTGCATCAAGATAATGTGTCTGCTATGCATGTCCACGTGATAAGCCGCTTCGTTGGGCTATCATTTGTGATAGCCAGATCGCTTCTGAAAAATAGCTATACAGCTCAGTGGACCTTACCTGGTAATAATTTTAAAAAATACTGTCGCTTTAAAAGGAGAAAACATACATAAGGCGACGTTTCTGGCAACGGCCCTTCGTCATTGCACATGGTGTCGTACGTGAACGTGAAGTGTCGCATGTGCAATGAAGAAGGGCAATTGCCCGAAACGTCGCGTATCTGTTTTATCCCCCTTTAACGCGGTGCTACTGACGAACGCGTTGAAATTGGCACCGATTCGGTATTCGCACAATTATTTGCCACTTGAGCGGGTACCGAATTATGCACTTGGCATCCCATTGACTACGAAGTGTCGCTTCGCGTTACATCGAACGCGCGTTCTCCTCCACGGCGGTGGAGGGTGGGAGCTAGGTGGGGGTAGGTGTATGTGTGGGGGGGGGCGGCTAAAGAGGAAGAGCCTGCCGGCCCCTGTCTCTCTATTGTTCATTATTGATTGTGCGATGCCTCCACTTAACTCCGCAATCAGTTCATTAGCCACCCTGCTCCTCCTCAGTAGCGTTCCCGCTAACGCTGGGGCTTGCCTGGTCGTACGTGGTGTGTGTGTGTGTATTGAGTGTGTATTCGTGTGTGTGCGTGTGTATTGAGTGTGTATTCGTGTGTGTGTGTGTATTGAGTGTGTATTAGTGTGTGTGTGTGTATTGAGTGAGTATTAGTGTGTGTGTGTGTGTATTGAGTGTGTATTAGTGTGTGTGTGAATATTGAGTGTGTATTAGTGTGTGTGTGTGTGTATTGAGTGTGTATTAGTGTGTGTGTGAACATTGAGTGTGTATTAGTGTGTGTGTGTGTATTGAGTGTGTATTAGTGTGTGTGTGAATATTGAGTGTGTATTAGTGTGTGTGTGTATTGAGTTTGTATTAGTGTGTGTGTGTGTATTGAGTGTGTATTAGTGTGTGTGTGAATATTGAGTGTGTATTAGTGTGTGTGTGTATTGAGTGTGTATTAGTGTGTGTGTATTAGTGTGTGTGTGTGTATTGAGTGTGTATTAGTGTGTGTGTGTGTGTGTGTTTTGAGTGTGTATTAGTGTGTGTGTGTATTGAGTGTGTATTAGTGTGTGTGTATTGAGTGTGTATTAGTGTGTGTGTATTGAGTGTGTATTAGTGTGTGTGTATTGAGTGTGTGTGTGTGTGTATTGAGTGTGTATTAATGTGTGTGTCCGGCAAAACAACCCCCTACCTCCTCGTGGTGCCGGACGGGCAACGCCGTCGTGGTCAGTGCTGTGCGGGGAGGGTCAATTCAAATTGACCTTTCTCCTCATGGCGCTTGTGACTATCACAGCGGCCAAATTGGTGCTCTGGATGGGTGCGAGGGGCTGATAACCCCTCCACCTTCAATTAACTTACCGTTAAACCACGACGACTACATTTAATTAATAAGCTTGTGCCGGAGGCCCCGGGGGGACAGGCGTCTATGACGTTTCCTGGCCAAACCCCATTTGGCGGAGCCAGGAGACTGAATTCTTACCGTCGGGGATCCTCCAGAAACAACAAAAAACCACTACGTGTGGCCACGTGAAATGTTCGAATGCTCACTGCGGAGGAGAGGCTGCCACTCCTCTGTCGGGAGCTGGACCAGTACCGCCTGGATCTCTGGGGTATTCAGGAGGTCTGGTGGACTGGCTTTGGCGCCTGCCACCATGATGGGTGGACAGTCCTCTTCTCGGGGCAGGAGACTCCCAAACAACAGGGAGTGGCTCTTCTTCTGAACAAAAGAATGAAGGGGACATGGGAGCGTGGCGGTGAGGTGTGGGAAGCTGAAATTTCATTTCAGTTTCATTTATTAGGTACAGAGCCCTGCGAGCCATTCGGCTCTTGAATCGGGTGCAACCGCAACGAACAAAAAACAAAAACATGAACAAGAAAACATCTTAAAGTGACTATGCGCAAACAGAAAATCGAAATAATGTATTTAATATTATAGCCAATACTGATAATTATAAAGACAGATAACAGTGGCGGGGGAAAGCGTTTTTTAGCGAGCACCTATCCAGGCCAGCACGCTGCACGAGGGATGGCCAAGACAAACACTCCAGCATCGGCAGTAGCTGGATACAGACAAAGATTCCCCGTGGAGCCTTAACAGACTGTTGGGGCAAGTGCTGTTAGCGGGCACCTCCATTAAGACCGGCACAGCACGTGAATGGGGGGAGGGGTGGGTAGCCAGCACCAGGCCCGGCCGTCTTTGTCTCTCCAACAGCGATGTTTACACACCGCACCAGGTAGTCACTTTGAGGCTAAGTCGACCTAGTGGAGGCTCAGATCGTCGTCACTGTTGTTGGTTTGCCGTGAGCGGGAATCGAACTCGTTGTCGCCGTGTTTGCATTGCAGCGCGCTAACCACTGCGCCACCGCTCCCCGCACAGACGGCACACACACACGCACACGTGGCTCTCACCGAAGGCTCGAGAGCGCTTGTTTGATCACTGAAGCCACGGCACTTCAGAGTAACAAACCGGGCAAACCAGTGCAGTGTTTGAGCCTCGCTTCGTTGTCTTTGTTCGCTTCTTGTCATCGTAGCATCCGTCTAATCAGTCGGAGATCTCCAAAGGTCGCGACCTACTGAAGAGCCCACGTGAAGTTGAAACCCGCTCTCCGTGGCTTACACGATGATTACGAGCCATTTGTCAATCCACCGCTGGATGAAGCCCCCCCGCCCCACGCCGTGTTAGTCACGTGAGTTGTTTGACCATACTTCACCACGGCGGTCAGTGCAATGCGGTTGGGGCTTGGGGGTAAGGTGGCCTGGGCGGTAGGCGGCACGATGGATCGGTTCAGTTATCGAACCCAGGCGGCTGGGTTCATAGTGCAGTGCGCTAACCACTGCGCCGACCCATGACCAACACATGACCAACACATGACCAACACATGACCGACATATGACCGACGCGTGACCAGGTATGTAAGATCCGCAGGCCGATGCGTTGTGATTATTGATCGACAGAGGACCGAGCGTCACAGAGCCGTGTCAGACTCGGCGTGAAAATTCCAGTTTATATATTTTAGGTGCATCTCGAGAGAGTGGTTAAACAAAAATGTAAACTGATTTGAATTGCAAGTGATAACGAATGTCTACAAAATTGCCATCTAATTCCATGACTGTGCCGATTATCAGATTTGCAAGGCGGATTTTTTGTCTATTTGATCAAATGCCAGATAAAGAAAAACTCCACCCACGAACGCAGACTGGCAACAACATCGGCAGCATTATCATCACCATCGTCAGCCATGATTACTCCACTGCTGGATGAGTACCATCGCCAAGCCTTCTCCATCCCTCGCCATTCTACGATGGACATCGATGTCACCGCCTCCACCATCAGCTCCATCCTCACGACTTGTCACGAGTATCGGGCGTCTTGCCGTGAGTCGTTTGTAAATATAATTCAGGGTGAAGGTCTCTCCATCATCATCTCTCTCTCTCTCTCTCCGTCTCTCCACGACGTGTCGGTCACGGACCTTCTTTGGCCATACTTCACCACGCTGGTGAGTTTGTAAATATAATTCAGGGTGAAGGTCTCTCATCATCATCTCTCTCTCTCCGTCTCTCCACGCCGTGTCGGTCACGGACCTTCTTTGGTCATACTTCACCACGCTGGTGAGTTCGGGTCGACGATGATGACGACGATGATGTGGGGAAGTGCGGTGGAGAGGGAGCGGTGGTGCAGCGGTTAGCGCTACGCTGTGCTACGAACCCGGCGATCAGAGTTCAAATCCCCGCTCACGGCCACCAATACCAGCGACGATTATCTGAGCCGGTCCTGGGCCTCCCCTATGTCGACTCAGCCTCAAATGAGTACCTGCTGCGCTGTGTAGCAAACATTGCAACTGGGGAGACAAAGGCGGTCGGGCGTGGAGGTGCTGGCCACCAACCCCCCTCGTGCGCCGTGCCGGCCTTCATAGGTGCTCGCAAACAGCACTTGCCCAAATAGTGTGTTAAGGCTATACGGAGGATCTTTGTCTTTGAAGTGGGGGAGGGGAGGGGGGCTTGAACGATTCAGCTACTGATGTTAGCCGTGGCATAAAACTCAGGTGACCAAATTCGTGGCACGACGCGCTAACCGCTGCACCACCGCTCCCAACCGTATTCATGAACTGTTCACTTTTTAAAAAATCACAATATTATTTTATTGTAATATTATTACATTCCTTAAAACGCTAACTTGTTTTAAGATCATTCACATTTATCAAGCTAATACAATCGTTTCATTTTATATAAATTTCACCCTAAAAAAAAGTATTTGTACTTAAACATGCCCGTTGTAATACATTTGTGTGTATCCTTATGGCTATTCTGACTTGAAATAATGCACCAACCCGCAATGACCGGCGTGGTGAAGTATAGTTAAACACATCCCCCACCCCCAACTACTCTCCCCGCCCCCCGTAATCGGAACTGTGTGTGGTAGCATTAATCCAGCAGTGGATTTATAAACAGGGCTGTAAATACTTGTTGGTTCTTTCGGTAAAGTCACGTAGGTATAAAATAAAATAAATCACGACGTTTCGGGCGCAACACAAGCGTCAGTCATCAGAATGGAACCCAGGTCGCTTCTGTTGCGCCCGAAATGTCGTGATTTATTTTATTTTCTACCTACGTGACTTTACCGAAAGAACCAAAGAGTATGGATTTCTGCAGTCACGAAAGCTTCAAATCAGGGCTGTGAACACGTGGAAGCGTGCGTAATGATGCACGCGAGAGAAATGGAGCAAATCTTCGCCATGTCTGTGTACATGTGTGTGTGGGAGCGGTAGTGTAGCGGTTAGCGCGCTGCGTATGAACCTGGCGACCCGGGTTCGATTCCCGATTCCCGCTCACGGCCAACGCCAGTGGCGATTATCTGAACCGGTCCTGGGCCTCCCCTAGGTCGACTCAGTCTGAAATGAGTACCTGGTGTGCGGTGTGTTAACATCGCCACTGGGGAGACAAAGGCGGTCGGGCGTGGTGTTGGCCACCCACCCCCTCGTGTACCGTTCCGGCCTTCATAGGTGCTCGCTAACAGCACTTGCCCCTACAGTCTGTTCAGGCTACACGGGGGATCTTTGTGTATATATAGTGGTAGTGTAGTGTAGGGGCTAGCACGCTGCGCTACGAACCCGGTGACCCGAGTTCCATTCCCGTTCACAGCCCACAAACACCAGTGACGAACATCAGAACCGGCCCTGATCCTCCACGTGGTTGATTCAGTCTCGAATGAGTACCTGCTGCGGTGTGCAAACATCGCCACGGGGGAGACAAAGGCGGCCGGGTGTGATCCTGGCCACCCACCCCCCGTAACGTCCCGGCCTTGATAGGTGCCCGCTATCAGCCCCAACAGTCTGTTAAAACTATATGGGAGGGTCTTTGCATGTATGTGTATATTCGTAAAGCGATATATGTTATACAATCGCGCACATGTATGTTTATGATCTACGTGTGTGGGATGAGCGCGCCGCGCTACGAACCCGGCGAACCCGAGGTCGACTATATATCTGAACCGTTCCCCCGGTCCTGGGCCTCCCCTAGGTCGGCTCAGCCTCAAATGAAAACCTGCTGCATGGTGGTAAACGTCAGCGCTCGGGAGACAAAAGCGGCCACCCACCCACTCGTGCATCGCCCCTTCGTCTGTTCCGGCTCACAGCACTTGCCCCAACAGTCTGCTAAAGCCTTTACGGGGGATCTTTATCCTTGTTATAATATATGCCCGTCAATATTTACGTATGGTCGCGTTTGCAAAAAACATGTGTGGTTGTCCATGTTTGCTCTCTCTTTGTTTGTATGTAATTAAGCATATGCGGCAAATATATTATGTATATATATACGTGCTTGTACCTACACATAAGTTACAGCTATTTGCTAATTCACTGCTGGATGAAAGTTCTCTTTAAGCTCCACTTCGACCACTGATTCGTTTGTACATACTTTACCCGGGGACAGGCCCGTCCGCCTTTATCTTCCCACACCGCACCAAGATACTCGTTTAAGGTCGAGTCGACCTAGGGGAAAACCGGGACCGGTGCAAATATCATTGACGCCGAGCCGGGAATGGAGCCCCCGGGTCTCCGGATTCGTAGGGCAGTGCGCTTGTGAATCGTCTCATCAAACAGACAAAGATCCCCCGTACAGCCTCAACAAGTTGTTGGGGCAAGTGCCGTTAGCGAGCCGGTACGGCACACGAGAGGATGGGTGGCCAGCACCACGCCCGGCCGCCTTTGTATCCCATATAGTTTCGACACGGCACCAGGTACTCATTTGAGACCACCGAGTCGAACCCAGGCAGGGAAAGGCCCGGGACCGTTTTAGATGTTCGTCGCTGTTGCTGACCGTGAGCGGGAATCGAACTCGGGTTGGGCCGGGTTCGTAGCGCAGCACGGTAACCACCACGACGTTACCTCCTCCCCATACCCCTCACGAAAATAAAGTACACTCACCCCCCCCCCCCCTTAACAATGGTAGAGAGTTGGGTGAGTGATGGGTGGTAGTGGGGGTCGTGTGAGTAAAGGGAATGGGGGTGAGGTCTTCAAGAGCTGTTCACGACGAGGGGGTGGGGGGGGAAGAGGAGTGAGGGAGAAAGTCGAGTTGTTTGTACTGTGTTAGGAAGTTTTTAAAGGTGTAGTGGAGACGCTAAATAAAACACGTGGCTCTATTATCGTGGCCGCGTCTCCCTTCCAGCTCCAGGCCCACTCGCTCACTCCTGCCACCCAACCCTCCTCCAGCGGCCACAGCCATCGAGTGCGCAGGCGGTGCAACTGCGCCGATGCTCACCGCCCCCCCCCCCACGGTGTCCGACGTTGGAGAGCCCAGGCCCCGAGCTCGGTTTAAATCCCAGTGGGGTGCTCCCCTTCACAGGGGACAAGCTGCCATTGGGAGGGGGGGGTCCCCTAGGCGAATGATTAATTGGAAGTTCCGTACCAGTACCCGTCTGTTAGATGTGTCATTTAATTCGTGGGTCCAGGGGTATCACTCGATACATTGCAGGCCCGGTCTTCCCGGGACAGCGACAGCTGTATATGTAAACACTTCTCACCCGGTACACCACATCCAGTAGGCATCTCAGAAACGAGAATGCCAATTTTAATGACGCCATCAACTTGCAGCCACTCACCCAACTCGCTCAACCACTCGTTCACCCACTTTGTTGCTCGCCCGGTCGCTCACTGGCTCATTCCTATGCTCGTTCACTCGATCACACCCACTAGTTCATTCACTTCATCCGGCCGCTCACTCACCTGAATCTCTCACTAGGTCACTCACCACTCAATGACACACTCTTTCACGCATCCACCCACTCGCTCGCATACTCGTTCACCCACTCTCTTACTTCCTCACACGATCACCCACCAGCTCACTCATCCCACTCGTTCACCCACTCGCTCACTCACTCACCCACTCTATCACCTGCTCACTCAATGAGCCACTCCCCCACCAGCTTACTCATCCCACTCTCTCACTTGCTCACTCACCCAATCACTCACTCATTCACACAACCGCGAACTCGCTCACACGCTCACTCACTCACCCACTCGCTCACTTACCCACTCACTCACTCACCCACTCGCTCACTTACTCACCCACTCGCTCACTTACCCACTCACTCACTCACCCATTCACTGACTCACTCACTCAATCAGTCATTCACACACTCACTCATTGACTCGCTCACCCATCACTCACCCACTCACTCACTCACACACCAGCGCACTCATCCCACTCTTTCACTTGCTCACTCATTCACCCACTCACTCGATTAACTAGTCACTCACTCACTCACTCACCCGCTCACTCACCCCACTCGACCGCCCACTCTCCCACTTGCTCACTCACCACTCAATCACCCACTCATTGACACACTCACCCACTCACTGACACACTCACCCGCTCGCTCAAACAACTCACCCACTTTCTTTAACACAAGGCAAATGGATCAATACTCAACCTCTTGATAACAGGGGCCCAGGGAGGAGGCAGCTTTGATACTTGAGTTGTGACCTAACCCATCCCAATAATTGACGAGCCGTCAAACGTCATGAGTGGTCCGCCGAAAACACAAACTACTTTGGGGCGAAATGTCTCATTCGGATGGGCTAAGTAATCATTTCCCACGTGCCTTTGATCTTCGGAAGTATTTAATTGGCAGTAGACCTACGGAAGCCGGCGGGTAGTTGTCACTGCAAACAGCGTTTGCAAACTCGCGTGCAAGGTGAGTGAGCGCGTGAATGAATGGGTAAGCGGGCGAGGGGAGTGAGTGAGTGCATAAGTGGGTGAGTGAATGACCCAGTGACGGAGTGGGTGAGTTTGTGAGCGAGTGAGTGACTGAGTGGGTGAGTTTGTGAGTGGGTGAGTGACTGAGTGGGTGATTGAACGACCCAGTGAGGGAGTGAGTGACTGAGTGGGTGAGTTTGTGAGTGGGTGAGTGACTGAGTGGGTGAGTGAACGACCCAGTGAGTGAATGACCGAGTGGGTGAGTGTGTGAGTGAATGGGTGAGTGAATGACCGAGTGGGTGAGTGAACAACCCAGTGAGGGAGTGAGTGAGTTTGTGAGTGAGTGCTTGTCCTCAATACAGACTTTTGGGGCAAAGTGCTGTTGGCGAGCACTTGCCCCAAAAGTCTGTGAAGGCCACACGGGGGATCTTTGTCTTTGTCATCGGCAGATTGACGTCACTAAGAGGGAGCGAGAAGCGAGTGTGAAACTTTTGTTTTGATTGAAGATCTTTCGAGTGGCCAGGTGCTTCCGAGACCTCCCAGTGAACCTCGAGACCCACAGACTCACACATGCACACTTATACCCACACGCACAAAAGACAAAGATCCCCCGTATAGCCTCGACGGACTGTTGGGGCAAGTGCTGTTCGCGAGCACCTATGAAGGCCGGCACGGCACACGAGGGGGTGGGTGACCAGCACCACGCCCGGTCGCCTTTGTCTCCCCAGTGGCGATGCTTACACACCGCACCACGTACTAATTTGAGTCTGAGTCGACCTAGGGGAGGCCCAGGACTGGTTCACATATTAGTTACTGGTGTCAGTGACCGAACTCGGGTGGCCGGGTTCGTAGCGTAGCGTGCTAACCGCTACACTACCGCTCCCCACACACACACAAGCTTACACACTTGCAAAGACAATGATAAAGATCACCCGTATAGCCTCACAGAGGCTGTTGGGGGCAAGTGCTGTTAGTAGCACATCAAAGGACTGGAGGTAATATGACGAGCATCACACCCAGCCGCCTTCATCTCCCCAGTGCTGATGTTTACACTCGGCACAAGGTAATCGTTTTAGGCTGAGTCGACCTAGGGGAGGCGCAGGAGCGGTTCACCACTGATGTTAGACGTGGCTTGTAGTCAAAATCGTTGGGGGGGGGGGGGGCGCTGGGCTCTTTGTAAGTCTAAGTCGGGGGTCGTATGTACGTTGAACTTCTTTTGCACCGTACGTATCGACCGGTGCTAATCGGAGGTGCGGGACATTGCTAATCGCTGGTCTCTGTGCAAGTCTGTGCGGTTTTGTGTAAAATACAGATTGCCCTCGCTTCATGCGGGTTCGGTTTGCGCGAATTCGCGTTGTATATGCGGCTTAGCCTGTTTCTCTACCCCAAACGCGTTACATCATCACGCGGTTTCAATTCCCCCGTACGATTAGAGTCCTAAATGCTGCTGGCGGTGTCGGAGCATCGACTCAAAAGTCGTGACAGATGAACTCAGAATTGGCTTCACTTATGAGCATTCCACGGGTTATTTTAATCGTCAGGCATTCCCATAGCAATGCCGTTCATCGCGTCCGAGTCTGTGGAATTAATGGCAAGACAACAAGAACAACTCGCTGTCCAGGTCCATATAATGTAGGATGATTGTGTTTGTGCTGAACCAATTGTGAAGCTTATCGGACGCACGATGGGATGGCTTGTTCTTGTTGGTCTCTCTCTCTCTCTATGTATAGGGTGACCGAAAAGTGAGGGCGCATAGGGTTATTTGATTTATTTTCACACTGGCATTAAAACATTTTAATTGTTTATTCTTGAAGTTAATATTTTATCATTATTGGTATCTATCTCTTTGACTTCTTTCTTTTTCAGATGACATTCGAAGATGGAAAGAAAATGTTGCCAAACAGGAACGAAATCATTATGAGACCTCCTTTGCCAGTAGCAAGATATAGTAATAGGTTTTTACCCTTTTATCTGGCAACAAAGCTGACACCTTTATACAAGGGATCACGTTTGCATTAACCACAACACTTGCGGTCAAAATGCAAACAAAAAGACAACTCTGATAATGTATGCACTGTCCTTGAAATTGATTGGTCCACACCGAGACAGCTTTTCTTAGAAACCAGTCTCACATGGTGTTGGACCAGATGACGCCAAAAGGTCCAACACCATATGAGACTGGGCTCTAAGAAAAGCTGTCTCGGTGTGGACCAACCAATTTCAAGGACAGTGCATACATTATCAGAGTTGGTCTTTTTGTTTGCATTTTGACCGCAAGTGTTGTGGTTAATGCAAACATGATCCCTTGTATAAATAAAGGTGTCAGCTTTGTTGCCAGATAAAAGGGTAAAACCCTATTACTGTTGATTTCACGTAAATAGAATCGTACACGTGGAAAAGTCGGACAGTGATGTAATAAACGTGTCCACGTACTGCGAGATCGAGACGAAATAAACTACAGACAATTACAAGTCCAATGTAAAACGATCACACCACACAAACACCACCTCCCCATCACCGTAAAAAAAACTCAAGGGGTGCGTTTTAAAGTCTTTAATTTGTTACAAAGCAAAGCTCCCGAAGGAGCTCGCAAAAATTGCCGACGCCGACTGTGTTGCAAGCCGGCGTGGTGGGGTATTGGGAAAAGTTTTCAATTAGCAATAATCGCGCTTCGGATAAACCTCATCGGTTACAATACTGCCACTGCGCACAGACGATGGTAGTGAATGTTTCAATATTGTAATTCAAAACCGGAGTCAATTACTCGACTAATTTGATGAGGAAATTGCGCTTACAATTCGCGTACCTGAGTTCCGCTTGTATCGCTGGTCGGGAGGTGATGGTTGTCGCTTGCCGACCGTCATCGGCACGATGCGCGTCAATTCGGTGGGAAGCGTGCAGGTAACCAACCACGCGAGAAAGAAAAAAGTTCTTGCCGAACGTGTCGAGTTGTTTTTTGTTTGCTAAACACAAAAAGTAGTCGATTTATCGTCCCAGTTGTACCTCAAAGCGATGCAGCATGTGATTGACGGTTTAACACGTAGTAGGATTTCGCGACCAATATCATCCATATTTGAGGAACGCCAGTTAAGACAACAGCTTCATCCGCTTAATTCGGAGTTTCTCCAATTTTCTGGTTTGAAGAAAAGTATCCTGCCCGTGAACTTTAGTCCGTTTAACACGTAGTAGGTTTTCGCGACCAATATAATCGATATTTACGCGATATAACCCCAAAAAACCTTTATTATGTAGTTGATGAGTTTGCTCCCTATTGATATTCCTACTTAGTGTTTCGCACGTGGTCTACTAGCCGTACGGCAGAACACGTGTACAGCTACAACAGCATCGTACATCCTTGCTCACGCCACTGCTGCCGGAAAAGGGCTTCTGCTTACGATATGAAAGCTCGTCTATTTTTCGTGGCCTGACCCGCTATGACAATGGCGAAGAAAGATTGTCTTGGAAGACGTGGGAATAAACCCACTCGTTACCCCACCGCCGCCGGCTGTGGTTGTTTCCACGCGCCAGGAGATTGAGGCAGGGCACCTCGGAACTGAAACGCGAGTCCAGGACGAACGCCCAACTGATCACAGAACTCGAAAAAATGGCCAATGACAATTCTTAAATTCGTTCAAAATATGATTGGTTCTTTCGGTAAAGTTACGTAGATAGAAAATAAAAGTAACGAAATAAAATTAAAATGAATTGAAAAAAATGAAAGCAAAACACCCACGTGTTTATTTCATTATTTTTCTATCTACTTGACTTTACCGAAAGAACGGAGAAGATTAATTCCTGCAGTCACGAAAGTTTTAAGTCAAACTCGTTAAAAATAAACTCTCCAAAGGAGCTCGCCGAAATTGCCGACGTCAATTGCGTTGCAAGCCGCGTGGCGGGGTATTGGGGAAAAGTTTTCAATTGGCAATAATCGCGCCTCGGAAAAACCTCATCGGCTACGATACTGCCGCTGCTTTGCACAGCCATCGACCGCTCCCTCTTACGCGACGCGGCCCTACCTGAACGCCATGGGTGCCAGTCGAATACCGATCAGAAATACGCCAATAGAAATAACTCATTTTATTTGCTTAAATAATACACGATTTGAGTTTATATATACGTCATGTTTTTTTGAAGGCCATAGTCAATCTCTGGACTAATTGGCTGAGGAAATACGATGTGCATACCGCTGACCGCGTGTGCCGCTGGACGGGAGGTTTGGTGACGTCATTTATTTTTTACAAAGGGTCGATTTAATTCTCGTCGATTTATCGTCCCAGCTCAGATTACCGCTGGATGGGAATATGTTATCGGGAGCTCTATTACACGTGTACAATATTTGTTTAATCAAAGGTACATATGCGTTGGGTACATACAATGTACGCGCAGCATGTATGAAATTATGAACGTAAAATGTTTGTCGCGAAATGGAAAAACTGCGATATATTTTCGTACGATGTAAAAATAAATTCGACTATATACACGTAATGTCCGTTTGACTAAATATCGTGATTATCGTTGCTTGTTCAATTTAAATCTCTAACCAGCACTGACCGCGCATTTGCGTGGGACGCACGAGCGGAGAGGGGGTGGGGGGGCGTGACGTCATCACGCACGAAGCGGGATGCGGCTGACGTCAGTACGCACATGTGCGCGGTGACGTGGCCACCGCCAGTCAGCACACATTTTTTTGTTCAATTAGATCGTGTCAACTATTAAATGCTCTGACATTTTAAATGAAAGAGCAATGGTCACGTTCCACACTAATCGTGTTTAAAGTTATAACAATCATCATGACGTATGCCGTAAAAAAAAAAACTCAACACGACGTTTCGGGCAATGTCCCTTCTCCACAGCACGTAATTATTTGTTTTGAGCAGCACGTAATTGTTTGTTTTAAAATCGCCCGCTGGATGTATTTACGACACGCTGTGCGCGTTGTTAGATCGTGGGGTTAGAACACGGGCTGGTTAAAAAGCAGACTTACTCGGTCGCAGGATTGTGTTGGCGTGAACTGAAAAGAAATAAAATAAGAAGCACAAACACACGAAGATCACATTGCGCAATGCGATGACAAAGTTATCGCGAAATATCGCAACACTGAATGGGAACACGCCTGGCATATGGCACGCATGCAGAGGCATATATCCCTCGACACGTGGGACATAGATACATCACAGTATAAGCGAATGGCTCGCAGTGGGTAACAAGGAGATGACAGGCAGAATTAACCCTCCTCCCCCAGCACGCGGAGCAAAACGTCGGACATCATGCCGAATAAACACGCGGTACGACCTCGTAGAGTTGTCCACAACTCCTGGTTGCTGCTGTTGCTCTGAGCGCAGCGGTGGGTTTGCAAATTCCGTCATCATCAGCGTCATCAGCATTGCAGTCGTCCCGTTAACGAGGGGCGAACGAAGCGCACTCGAAAAAATGCGAGCCTTTTGTCCGCAAATGTGTGGGTCGTCTCTTAGCCACATCTAAACGTGACGTGTGTCTCCCTTGGCTACATCTACAAGTGATGTTGGTGGCTCTTAGCTAAATAAAAAACAATGTTTGCGAGTCTCTATTCAGGGAAATCTAAAAAATGTTTTGGGTTTCTCTTAGCTAAATCCCAAAACGTTGTGGGTTTCTCTGAGCCAAATCTAACAATGCTGTGAGTCTGTCTCTCTTGAAATCTAAACATGTTGTGGATCTGTTTCTCTTGACTAAATAAAAAAAATGCTGTGAGTCTCTCTCTTTTAACGAAATCTAAACATGTTGTGGGTCTGTTTCTCTTGACTAAATAAAAAAAATGCTGAGTCTCTCTCTCTTAACGAAATCTAAACATGTTGTGGGTTTGTTTTTCTCGACTGAATAAAAAAAATGCTACGAGTCTATCTCTCTTAACTACATCTAAACATGCCGTGGACCTCTCTGAACTAAATCTAACAAAGTTCCCAGTCTTTGTTAGCTCAATCAAAACACAAAATCGTGTGGGTCTCTCTCTTGCGCTAAATCTCAACATGCTGTGAGTGTGCCTCTGAGTCGTACCAAAAAAACGACGATGATCGTGTCCGGACATCCACAGCAGTGTCTGTGCCTCGTGTCAGGCAGCAGGGTGTGGTCATGGGGCACAGTGGGTATGAGGGCATGCCCGCTGCAGGCGGATTAAACTGCTAATTAAAAGCAAAACACTCCAGCGAGACGCATTGATTAGATTCGGAAACTGCACATCCTTTCATTTTGTCGCTCACACGCAGAAAAAAAAAAGACCGGGTACCCGGTTGGGTGCTCACAAACCGGCGGCCTGGCCAAGTGTGAAGGCACTGGGTAGGAGTGCTGGCACGGTGTGTGTGCGTGTGTGTACGTGTTGCTGTGTGTATGTGTGTCGTGGGGAGCGGTGGTGTAGCGGTTAGCGCTATGAACACGGCTACCGGAGTTTGATTCCCGCTTACGGCCAACATCGGTGACGAATATCTGAACCGGTCCTGGGTCTCCCCTAGGTCGACTCAGCCTCAAATGAGGACCCGGTACTAGGTGCAAACGTTGCCACTGGGGAGACAAAGGCGGTCGGGCGGGGTGTTGGCCCACACACCGCCTCGGCCTTCACAGGTGCTCGCTTACAGCACTTGCCCCAACAGTCTGTTAACGCTATACGGGGCATCTTTGTCGTCATATGTTCATTTCTTCGCCAGTACGTGTGTGTGTTGTGTAGATGTGCAAGTGTATGTATGTATGTGGGTCTTTGTCTTTTGCATGTATGTGTGTGCGTATATATGTAAGTTTACAAAAGATCCCCATTTCGCCTAAATAGAAGTGCTGTTAGCGAGCACCTATGAAGGCCGGCACGGCACATGAGGGGGTGGGTGGCCAGCATCCCGCCCGACCGCCTTTGTCTCCCCACTGGCAATCTTTGCACCTAGTACCGGGTACTCATTTGAGGCTGAGTCGACCTAGAGGATGCCCAGGACCGGTTAAATTAATCGCCAGTGTCGTGTATAGGTACATAGGCATGCATGTAGTAGGTATGTGTGTATGTACGTATTGTTGTTAAAATCGGAAGGGTGGTTTTGTCATAACCGGTAACCGAATGGAAAAAAGCTGCCGGTAAGAACCAGTTTGTGTCGAGGGCGACCAGAGCAGAGATTCAGCGATCATGAGAGACAAAGGCGGCCGGGTGTGGTGCTGGCCAATCAACAACCTCGTGTACCGTTTCGGCCTTCATAGGTGCTCGCTAACAGCACTTGCCCCACCAGTCTATACGGGGGAGACTTTGTCTGTATATGTGGTGAGCGCGCTGCGCTACGAGCCCGGCCACACGAGTTTGATTCCCGCTCACGGCCAACGCTAGTGACGATTATCTGAACCGATCCTGGATCAACACCCCAGGTTGACTCATCCTCAAATTAGAAACCTGGTCCGGTGTGTAAGCATCACCACTGGGGAGACAAAGGCGGCCGGGTGTGGCGCTGGCCACCCACCCACCCCCGTCGTGTGCCGTGCCAGCCTTCGTAGCTGCTCGCTAACAGCACTTGCCCCAACAGTCTGTGAAGGCTACACGGGGGATCTTTGTCTGTGTTGTGCGTGTGTCTGGTGGGGGGTGTAAGTTGCTGTTCTCGGAGTCACTCGCCGCTTCCTGAACTGTCCACTCGACCTCAAAGCGCACAAAGGCGGCCCCTTCTCAAAGACGCGCAATGTCGACTGAAGAGAAGACAGAGCACAAGCCCACACCCCCCACACACACACAACCCCCACACACCCCCACACACACAACCCCCACACACCCCCACACACACAACCCCCACACATCCCCACACAACCCCCACACACACACACCCCACACACACAACCCCCACACACCCCCACACACACAACCCCCACACACACAACCCCCACACACACAACCCCCACACACACACACCCCACACACACAACCCCCACACACCCCCACACACACAACCCCCACACACAACCCCCACACACCCCCACACACACAACCCCCACACACACACACCCCACACACACACACCCCACACACACCCCCACACACACCCCCACACACACAACCCCCACACACACAACCCCCACACACACAACCCCCACACACACACACCCCACACACACAACCCCCACACCCCCCACACACACACAACCCCCACACACACAACCCCCACACACCCCCACACACACAACCCCCACACACAACCCCCACACACCCCCACACACACAACCCCCACACACACACACCCCACACACACAACCCCCACACACCCCCACACACACAACCCCCACACACACAACCCCCACACACAGAACCCCCACACACACACACCCCACACACACAACCCCCACACACCCCCACACACACAACCCCCACACACCCCCCACACACACAACCCCCACACACCCCCACACACACAACCCCCACACACACACACCCCACACACACAACCCCCACACACCCCCACACACACAACCCCCACACACACACACCCCACACACACAACCCCCACACACACAACCCCCACACACACACACAACCCCCACACACACACAACCCCCACACACACACACACACCCCCACACACAACCCCCACACACCCCCACACACACAACCCCCACACACCCCCACACACACACACCCCCACACACACAACCCCCACACACCCCCACACACACAACCCCCACACACCCCCACACACACAACCCCCACACACACCCCACACACACACACCCCACACACACAACCCCCCCCCCCCCACACACACCCCCCACACACAACCCCCACACCCCCCACACACACAACCCCCCCCCCACACGCACCCCCACACACACACCCCCCACACACACAACCCCCCCCCACACACAACCCCCACACACACAACCCCCCCACACGCACCCCCCACACACACCCCCCACACACACCCCCCCCCACACACACCCCACACACACAACCCCCACACACAACCCCCACACACCCCCACACACACAACCCCCACACACACACACCCCACACACACAACCCCCACACACCCCCACACACACAACCCCCACACACACAACCCCCACACACACACACCCCACACACACAACCCCCACACACCCCCACACACACAACCCCCACACACCCCCCACACACACAACCCCCACACACCCCCACACACACAACCCCCACACACACACACCCCACACACACACACCCCACACACACAACCCCCACACACCCCCACACACACAACCCCCACACACACACCCCCCACACACACAACCCCCCCCCCCCACACACAACCCCCACACACACAACCCCCCCACACGCACCCCCCCACACACACCCCCCCCACACACACACCCCCCCCACACACACCCCACACACACAACCCCCACACACAACACACACCCCCCCCCCACACACACACCCCCCACACACACACCCCACACACAAACCCCCCACACACACACCCCCCACACACACTCCCCACACACCCCCCACACACCCCCCACACACACACAACCCCCACACACCCCACACACACAACCCCCCACACACAACACACACACCCCCCACACACACAACCCCCCCCCCCCACACACACCCCACACACACAACCCCCACACACAACACACACCCCCAAACACACAACCCCCCCCCCACACACACCCCACACACACAACCCCCACACACAACACACACCCCCAAACACACCCCCCCCACACACACACACCCCACACACACAACCCCCACACACAACACACACCCCCCCACACACACACACAACCCCCACACACAACACACACACACCCCACACACACAACCCCCACACACACACCCCACACACAAACCCCCCACACACACACCCCCCACACACACTCCCCACACACAACACACACCCCCCCACACACACACACAACCCCCACACACAACACACACACACCCCACACACACACCCCCCCACACACCCCCCACACACACACAACACCCCACACACCCCCCACACACAGTCGAAGCTGTCTCCCCTCTTCCACTCTCTCCACAACCCGCCCTCCCACCATCACCCATCGTTTCTATCCACCCCCCATCACCTTCCACCACCACCAGTCACCCGTCCATTCACCCCCCTCACCATCACCTCCCACCATCACCCATCGTCTCTGTCCATCACCATCAACTCCAATAAGTATTTATCACCATCACCCATCGCCTCGAATCAGCATATCCCCCCCCTCCTCCAGCCATCCCCATCACTTTTCCACCATCACCAATCACCCATCCGTGCACCATCACCTCCCACCCCACCTCCCTCCATTGCCCCAATCCGTGCCCATCACCAATAACCCATCCAATCACCTCCCCACCTCCCACCATCACCCATCATCTACCACCATCACCTACCACTATCACCACACTCGAACATCACCGTTCCAGAGGGTCACTCTCGGTGGATCACTGATCGGCCCTTTTATCGATCCACTGCTGGATGAAGGGTGATAAGCCACTTCGTTTCGTTATCATTTGTGGCCAGGTCGCTTCTGAAAAAGAGCCGTTACAGCTCAGTGGGCCTTACCTGGTAAAATAACAAAAACGTTTAGTATAATAGTTTACACTCAGGGAAATAGAAATATATTTAAATAAAACTCTGTTCTGCTTTAAAGAGCGACAACAATAATAATTAGGCCATTCCACAATTTTCTCATCCAGTTATCCAGTGAATCACAGCGATATTACGTCTCACCTTTAACCTCGTTTCGCAAATAGTGCATTCACATCATTACGAATATGTACTTTGTCTTATTCTCCTCCTTCCACGCCTTTGTCCCACTCCCGTGAGGGTGTTGTCAGCTGCCCTTGCCACTCTCCACGCTGCCCCCTGCCCTGCGCCCAGGGCCGGATTTAAGATGTTGTAGGCCCCGTGGGCTACACGTACTGTGAGCCGCCCCCCCAGTAATATTATCAAAAGAAAAACAAAGTTAAAGAATTTTTTTTTTTTACAATGCTAACAACAAATAAAATTCAGCATTCACAAGTGAAATCACTTTTCACTTCATCTCCTAAAGCCCCCCACGCCTTGATCCGTCCCTGTCCTGCGCCATCTCTCTTTCCGCTCCTTGGACCACCACGATCCGATCTCAAGTTTCAAGTTTCATTTATTAGGTATAGCCCTGTGAGCCATTCGCCTCTTTAATCGGGTGCAACCGCAACAAACAAACAAAAACATAAAGATGAACAAGAAAACATCTTAAAGTGACTATGTGCAAACAGAAAATCCAAGAAAAGACAGCAAAATATTGCAGAAAAAGCACCGTACACCAACACTGTGTGCAAAAATCCCAGTGGGATGCAAGTCAAACAACCACAAGACAACTTAGATTAAAGCCATCAGTCTAACTCTGTACTACAACAAACAAACATGGCCAAACCGAAAAACTTTTCGAAAATCACCAAAATAAAGCCATAAAAGCAATGAAACAGTGCAGGTCATAGGAACTGTGACCGAATTTTCACAATAAACGACATAAACAACATGTACTACCAAACTCTGCAGCCATATCACCACATCGCTACCCGCCTCCCCCCACCGCTTCTTCTGCCTACCTCCTCGTGATCGCTTTCCTTACCAATTGCAGCACTTAGCACCTTCTGACCCACGTCATTTTCCCGTCGTCTCCCCACGTGACCGAAACACACCCAGAGCCTTTTCTCTCTCGCATCTTCTCCGCGATTCTACCACCGTGAGTCTTCGTTTCTCTCACTTCTTCACCACCCTGTCCTTCCTTGTTCAACCCAACATCCACCCCGACATCCTCACCTCTGTGACTGCCATAGCTTTGGTCATCCCGCTTGCTTGTGCCATGCAACAGCAGCTGATTAAAGTCGCCTCCATCTCACACTCACGTCGCTGACTGCATCGTCAGCCCTGTCTCGTTATCCGTCGCCACCCACTACCACTACCCTGTAAGTCGCTTCTTTGATTGATGTCGTTTCGGTTAGCGTCGTCGCATATCCGACGTCAACCGAGGGCGTTCCTGTACCTCGATATGCAAATATTCGATTAACGAAATTTCGCTCCAAACAACTTTGGATATATTTTTGAATCATCATTTGACACAGAAAAAGAAAAAATGAAGTAAAATAATAAATAGAGTCAAATAAGAAATGTATCGATGGACATACTGTACACTATTTCTATTATTTACGTCAATTTAACGTTAATGCTGTACAGTATTACATATAATATTATTTTAAATATAAATAGTCTTTGTTTGCAGTATGAATGGTGAGTTATGAAGTGCCTATAGTATGATATGGTAACTTACGAAGGCTGGAAACGCATCGTTCTACCGTACCAATGTTATCAGTTATTCAAGATACGACATTTCAAGACACGAAGCGATGGGAACGCATTTCATTTCGCATATCAAGGTATGACTGCATCAATAAATACAACTCTGTGATGCTTTAAATTGACAAGATATTAATTAGACCAGACCACAATTTCCTCATTTAATTGTATAATGCATTTTATATGTATACAGTACATATATTTAAAGGCAAGCTTAACGTAGATATGTTATTGTACAATACAAACTGTAATACAAATGGGAACTTATTTGGCAGCGTGAGTATTAAACGAACCAGCGGATTTAATCTTTTCACTCGACTGAAAAACGCATGCAACCAAAACAACAACAACAACGGTGACTTTTTTTCGAATATGATAACAAACAAAAAATGACCTAAACATTTCAAGAGCCCCGGTCTAGCGCGTATTTGGTCTACTTTTCCACGCTACCGTAATGATGTCTCAAGTGGTGTAAACACCCACACATTTACCCCACCACATGCAACCAGCCCGAATAACTTCACCGTCTCACCCCCGTGTCCAAGTACACCCCAGAGTGAACAAACTGCCGCGCCTGGGAATCGAATCTAACCGACGACCTCTCTGCATTGCAAGCGGAATGTGGCAGCATCCCCTTCAGCCCCTCTACCCGTGTTTGTTGGTCTAACTAGCCCACTCGCCACGAGCTTCATAACTCATCGGATTCCTCCCAGTCTAAATATTCTGATTCTGATATCGCATCCTTTAATCTGCGTCCTTGTCTCTCCCCACCACCACCATCTCTCTCTCTTTCCTCCCCCTCCTCCTCCTCCCTATCCTCCCCATCCTCCACCTCCCAGTTTCACTCCCAGACCCCCGACTCTCAATGCACGCCCTCCCATCAACACCATCATCATCATCATCACACTTCGTTCCGCAACATCAAATGCGATGCAGTTTCCAGCCGAAGTCTACGCGCATTAATTAAACATCCTTCTTGTGGTTTATATATATACACAAGTATATATCGCTAGATACAGACGAGTATATAAAACAAGTTTATGGTGCCATGTCGAGACGGTGATTCATCCGAGAGTGCAATTTCATTGCAGACGCAGAGAAACGAAAAATATCTAAGAGGGTAATTGTATAATCACCAGCATCATCATCATCATCATTATTTTTACGTGTATATCATAATTTATATTAAATCATTAACATCATACATATCGTCATTATCAGCATAGAGATCATCATTATTTATGAAGTAGCTTAATTCAGACAAATCATCGCAAATGTATATTATCATCATCATAATCATCGATGACAGATTATCATAAGCTAAATATTATCATGCAAACAGATCGACATTATTTATATAGTATCATCATTATTCAGACAGATCATCATCACGTATCATCATTGAGGCAGATCACCGTTATATTTTATGATCATTCAGACAGATCTGCATTTCACATCATACTAGGTGCTCATTTAAGGCTGATTCAACCTGGTGGATGCCCAACACCGCTTCAGATATTCGCCACCGATGTTGGCCACGAGTGGGAATCGAACTCGGGTTACGGGATACACACATCACGTACTTACACTTCATGCAACACAGAGGCACACATACAAAGACAAAGACCCCCCCCCCGTATAGCCTTAACACAATGTTGGGGCAAGTGCTGTTAGCGAGCACCGATGAAGGCTGGCACGGCGCACGAGGGGGTGGGTGGCAAGCACCACGCCCGGCCGCCTTTGTCCTCATTTGAGGCTGAGTCGACCTAGGGGAGGCCCAGAATCGGTTTAAATAATCGTCACTCGTGTTGACCGTGAGTGGGAATCGTACTCTAGTCGCCGGTTCCATAGCGCAGCGCGCTAACCGTTGCGCCACTACTCCCCATACAAACATGCCGTACACACACGCACATATACACCACGCGTCATGTGAACCTCACTCATTGATTCATCCACCCATGGTGGGGACCTCGATCTACCAGACTCTGTCATCTCATCCCCAATGTGATCAACCACCACCACCACACTGCAGGTCACAACTCACTCACTCACTCACCACACTGCAGGTCACACCAACTCACTCACCCACTCACCACACTGCAGGTCACACCAACTCACCCACTCACCACACTGCAGGTCACACCAACTCACTCATTCACTCACTACACTGCAGGTCACACCAACTCACTCACCCACTCACCACACTGCAGGTCACAACTCACTCACTCATCACACTACAACTCACCCACTCACCCACTCACTCACCACACTGCAGGTCACACCAACTCACTCACTCACTCACTAACCACACTACAACATACTCACTCACTCACCACACTACAACTCACCCACTCACCCACTCACTCACCACACTGCAGGTCACTACAACTCACCCACTCACTCACCACACTACAACTCACCCACTCACCCACTCACTCACCACACTGTAAGTCACAACCCATTGTTCTCCCACACCTCCGATGAGGACGGTTGGCTACGTACGATGCGAAAGAAGTTCTACGTACAGCACATACATCATCTCTAGTCCCAAAGTTCTGATGACCCTGCTAAAAAAAAATGCGTATTGACTTGTACATCTGTTACACTTGTGATAGTGCTGTTTGTCGCTGACCGCTTGGCGTTATGGGGCGCTGTTGCTCAGCAACCGTGATCATTAGAACACACGCACACACCTCATGGTGGTGACTATGGCAGATACCTCGAGATTATGCTGCAATAGCCGACCTGAAGATGGCCTTCCATTCAAACCTGGGGCCATGCTCATTGAGTCTCGAGGCAGCTTTGTGACTCGCCTCTTGCTGCCATTCATTGGGATGCAGCCACCCAGCCCCGCCCCCCCTCCCTTTGCCAAACAGCAAGATGGGCGGGGGCGGGGTGGAGGGGGGGGGGAGCAGAGATGAAGAGTCGGACACGGGGGTCTTGACCCGATGCTAATGTCGATTTTGCGCCCAACAATTGCATTGACATGCCGCGCGAGGGGTTCTGGGTACGGCCCAGTTATGTTCTACCCCCCCCCCCTACCTCGCCCCCCCCCATCCCCGCCTAATCCACCACCACCACAACCACCCCATGCCCAACCACCACCACCAACCACCACAACCATTCCCCCAGACCAAGCTTCATCCCTTGCACGCACCCATGCCTCAAGCACGTACACACTCACGTCCACACTCACGTACACACTCAAGCACGCACACACTCACGTAGACACTCACGTACACACTCAAGCATGTACACACTCACATACACTCACATACACACTCACATACACACTCACGTACACACTCAAGCACGCACACACTCACGTAGACACTCACGTACACACTCAAGCACGTACACACTCACGTCCACACTCACGTACACACTCAAGCACGCACACACTCACGTAGACACTCACGTACACACTCAAGCATGTACACACTCACATACACTCACATACACACTCACATACACACTCACGTACACACTCAAGCACGCACACACTCACGTAGACACTCACGTACACACTCAAGCACGTACACACTCACATACACACTCACATACACACTCAAGCACGTACACACGCACGTACACCCTCCAGCACGTACAGTACGCACTCACGCACCTACACAAGCACGTACACACTCAAGCATGTAAATCATCAACAACATCTGCCATTCGCCAGAACGTGGCGGTGTCGTCACCCTAGTGATGGTGCCAGGCTAGGTACACTTTGAGGCAAAGTGTCGGAGGCTCGTTACTGCCATGAGGCCAGGGGACAGACCCGGGTGCCGTGGGTTGACTGACCGAGCTAACTGGCAGATGCATCAATTCTAGATTTGAAGCTTTCGTGACTGCAAGGATTCATACTCGTAGATTTTTTCGGTAAAGTCACGTAGGTAAAAATAATAATGAATGAAAATGAATCAATTAATCCACGACGTTTCGGAGGCAACACAAGCTTCCTACATCAGGTGTAAAAAAAGGGCACAGCAAAATAACATCTGATGTAGGAAGCTTGTGTTGCCTCCGAAACGTCGTGATTTAATTGATTTATTTTCATTTATTATTATTATTCTATCTATTTATTTATTTTACCTACGCGACTTTACCGAAAAAAACCTAAGAGTATGGCAGGTCCATCACCTGTGCCCTACCCATACCATGTCCATCTTGTTGCGTTTTATCCGCCCTGCGCCTGTGCTCATTGTTGTGAGCGTCGCTCCTCTGTTAGACCGCGGGGTCGGCGAGCAAAGTAAAAAGGAGAGACATTTTTTTGTTCGAATTCGGCAAAACAAAATATGTCAAGAGCCACAGTGCGCTGTGGTGACGACGAGGACAGTGGCTGTCCTTAATTCATCATTAGTATAATGATAATCATCATTATTATATGGACAATCATCATTGCTATTGTTGTTGACGTCACGAAGCACTCCTCAAAGAAGCCGCACGAGATTCGGGAGTCCTGAGCCGGATCGAGAGACGAATCCGGCAGATTGCATCGGGAACGAGAAAGTTGCTCATCTTGATGGACAGGCCGTGGGCTGTCGGCAGCATGGATGGCTGGGGTGGAAGGGACAAGCTCATCTTGATGGACAGGCCGTGGGCTGTCAGCAGCATGGATGGCTGGGGTGGAAGGGACAAGCTCATTGTGATGGACAGACCGTGGGCTGTCGGCAGCATGGATGGCTGGGGTGGAAGGGACGATTTTAGACGTGAGAGGCAGCATAAGAGAATGGGCGACCTCCCCAATCCCCCCCCCCCCCCCCCCCCCCCCCATTATCATATTTGCTCGTTCTCTCTATCGGGGTTCTTCTTTGCAAGGCCCCTGACTTGCGAACCTCGACAATTCACAAATGTTGAGAACACCCCCCCCCCCCCCAATCATCATCATCGTGCTGCTGTCAAACCCAACAATGGTTTCAAATGTTGTGGCGGCTCTCCTCTGAAAATTTGTGAAGAACGCAGCTCTGCAACCCCTCGGTGTATCCGCTGCGCGTTGTTTCGTATTCATGGTGCCACGTGCCATCTATCTGTGTGTGGGGAGGAAACCACGCAAACGCACGATATTCATCATCGCACGCCAAAGGAGCTGGCCAAAGAAGCTGGCCTTAACAGAATCCTATTAATTAGTAAAAAATGAAAACACAAGGCAAACGAGAAAAAGAGATGAAATATCTAATTTTCATAAATAAAATATACAAACTCACCCCCCCCTCCTCCTCCTCGTCTTCCTCCCCCTCGCCTCCGTATTGGTGGCAAAGGCACGCCTGAGTCTCGATGCGCGAAGTTGCTTTGTTCAAATTTATGAGCAGAAATTGGAACGAATCATACGCGAACCACATTTTCATCGCCGGCCATCAGACACAGGAGCCATGCAGATTTTTCTCAATTTGGCGACGAAGAACCCGCGAGGAGGGGGGGCGAAGCTGGCCCAGCGTGGCGAGGGTGGAGAGGGAGGGAGGGAGAGCGGGAGACAAAGACAAAGATCCCCCGGGTAGCCCTAACAGCCTGTTGGGGCAAGTGCTGTTAGCGAGTAACACCGATGAACGCCAGCACGGCACGATGGGGGGGGGGGGGAAGGCGAGGGTGGCCAACACCACTTGCCCCCAATAGTCTATTAAGGCTATACGGGGGATCTTTGTCTTTGTTTCGCGCGGTTGAATTCGATTCTCGCTCAAGGCCACCAACACCAGTGACGAATTATCTGAACCGGTCTTGGGCCTCCCCTCGATCGACTCAATCTCAATTGAGTACCTGGAGCGGTGTTTAGTAAACATCGCCACTAATGGGGAGACAAAGGCGGCCGGGCGTGGTGCTGGCCGACCCACGCCGTGCCGGCCTTCATAGTCCTCGCTAACAGCACTTGCCCCAATAGTCTGTGAAGGCTATACGGGGGATCTTTGTCTTTGTGTGTAGTGTGGTGATGGAGTGCCGTGCCATGGATATAGAGAGAAGGGGGGAATGTTTGGGGGGGGGGGAGTGTTTGGGGGTGGAGTGTTTGGGGGGGAGTGTTTGGGGGGGAGTGTTTGGGGGGGGAGTGTTGGGGGGGGGGAGTGTTTGGGTGTTTCACCTCTTGTGCAGTTGGAGGCAGGCGACGCGGTGGCTGTGAGATGTTAACTGCCTCGCCTGGTATACAGGAAGCAGTGCCGGATTATCCTCGTAGCAAAAGTAGCTACATAAGTAGTAGCTACTACATATATAGCAGCTACTACATGTATAGTAGCTACTACTTATGTAGCTACATGTGTAGTAGCTACTATATGTGTAGTAGATACGGGCCCCGTACTTTCAAAAAACCCCGCGCTAAATGCTTTCAAGCTATCAATTCCGGTTCGGTGATTCTGCACTTGCTCTATTACTATAGTACTATACTGCCTTCAACTTTTATGAAGGCTGGGTGTTTAAGGTTACCGATTTCTCGTATTATCTGGCTGTATAGCAAATAAAAAAATACAATTAATTTACTATGCAAGTAAAAAATGTGTGTTTTAATACGTATGTGTGTTTTTAAAATTAGGACCTCTTTATAACATATTCTACATGCCTAACACTATCTTCACTGACAGGAAGTCGTGGGTTTTATCCTGACGATGGCTGTATTTTTGGAATTTGAATGCTTTCCCCGTGGTCGCGTGCATTTTTTTCCGGGTCCATTAGATTTTCCCTCCACATCGAGAAACGTGCGTTTGAGAACATTTGACTGCGATAAATTTCCACGTGATAAGCCACTTCAATGAGCTCTCATTTGTGGCCAGTCGCTTCTGAAAAAAAGCTTAACAGCTCAGTGGGCCTTACCTGGTAAAATAACAAAATATATATACAACAGTCGCCCTCCAGGGAAAACGGACGCTCACAACAACGAGTGGAGCGCCAGGCGTATAAAACGCATCAAGTTGGCATAGTAGGGAGCGCAGGTGGTGCATCTGCCAATGATCTCAGTCAACCCACGACACCTGGGCATGTCCCGTGACCTGTCAGCGAGCCGTCGACACTTTACGTGGCTTCAAGGTGCACCTAGCCTGGCACAAGTGCTGTGGTGACGTCACCACCACTTTGTGCCGATTTGGCGGCTGCTGTTGTGGTTGCGAAAGCATCGCCACTGGGGGAGACAAAGGTGGCCGCGCGTGTGTGTGCCGTGCAGATCTTCATAGCTGCTCGCTAAACAGCACTTGCCCCACCCCCCTGACCACAGCCTGCTAGAGGCTAGCCGGGGGACCATTGCCTTCGTCGTTGTTCTCTCCGCCGTCAATTTCGCGTGGCTATGACTGATGTTGCCTCCACTCCGCTTCCCGGTTGGAACACTGGGATTAATCCTCATCCTGCTCTGACATGAACCAGTTTCAGGGCCCCACCACCACCCCCCCCACCACCCACCCCCACCACCCAAAATAAATAAATAACTTTAAATGCCCCCCCCCCCGAGTCCTCCACCTTCACCCACACTCCGTCAAACCATCACCATCCCCCCAACTCGACCCTCCCCCCATCCACCACTTTGCCAAACACTTTCCCTGCAGCCAAAACCTCACAATGCTAACACCCCCCCCCAACCACACACACACACAGACAAAGATCCCCTGCGTAGCCTTTAACAGACTGTTGGGGCAAGTGCTGGTAGCGAGTAGCGCCTATTAAGGCCAGGAACGGCACACGAAGTTGTGGCGTGGCCAGAACGAACGACGCCCGGCCGTCTTTGTCTCCCCCAATGCGGATTTGTGTTTGTTTGTATAAACACAGCACCCCGTACTCATTTGATGCTGAGTCGACCTAGAGGGAGGGAGGCCCAGGAACAGTTCAAGATAATCGTCAACACCATGAGCTGAAATCGAAGTCGGGTCACCGGGTTCATAGAGAAGCGTAGCGCTAACCACAGGGCCACCGCTCCACCAACACAAAGGCAAAGGGTCCCCGAGTAGCTTCAACGGCAAGTGCTGTTCGCCAGCACACGCGCCTCGTGGTGGGCAGAAGATGTGGAGAGTGAATATACACACAAAGACAGCCTTACTGACATACACACATAGACAGCCTTACCGACATACACACACACAGTGTCACTGATGTACACACACACACAGTGTCACTGATGTACACACACACAGTGTCACTGATGTACACACACACAGTGTCACTGATGTACACACACACAGTGTCACTGATGTACACACACACAGTGACACTGATGTACACACACACAGTGTCACTGATGCACACACACACACAGTGACACTGATGTACACACACACACAGTGCCACTGATGTACACACACACACAGTGTCACTGATGTACACACACACAGTGTCACTGATGTACACACACACACAGTGACACTGATGTACAAACACACAGTGTCACTGATGCACACACACACACAGTGTCACTGATGTACACACACACAGTGTCACTGATGTACACACACACACAGTGTCACTGATGTACACACACACAGTGTCACTGATGCACACACACACACAGTGACACTGATGTACACACACACACACAGTGCCACTGATGTACACACACACACAGTGTCACTGATGTACACACACAGTGTCACTGATGTACACACACACAGTGCCACTGATGTACACACACACACAGTGACACTGATGTACACACACACAGCGTCACTGATGTACACACACACACAGTGTCACTGATGTACACACACACAGTGACACTGATGTACACACACACACAGTGTCACTGATGTACACACACACACAGCGTCACTAATGTACACACACACACAGTGCCACTGATGTACACACACACACGGTGACACTGATGTACACACACACAGATAGTGTCACTGATGTACACACACACAGTGTCACTGATGTACACACACACACAGTGTCACTGATGTACACACACATACAGTGACACTGATGTACACACACACACAGTGTCACTGATGTACACACACACACAGTGTCACTGATATACACACACACAGCGTCACTGATGTACACACACATACAGTGACACTGATGTACACACACACACAGTGACACTGATGTACACACACACACAGTGTCTCTGATGTACACACACACACAGTGTCACTGATGTACACACACACACAGTGTCACTGATGTACACACACACACAGTGTCACTGATGTACACACACACACACAGCGTCACTGATGTACACACACACACAGTGTCACTGATGTACATACACACACAGTGCCACTGATGTACACACACACACAGTGTCACTGATGTACACACACACAGTGTCACTGATGTACACACACAGTGTCACTGATGTACACACACACACAGTGTCACTGATGTACACACACACACAGTGTCACTGATGTACACACACACACAGTGTCACTGATGTACACACACACACAGCGTCACTGATGTACACACACACACAGTGTCACTGATGTACACACACACAGTGTCACTGATGTACACACACACAGTGTCACTGATGTACACACACACACAGTGTCACTGATGTACACACACACAGTGTCACTGATGTACACACACACACACAGCGTCACTGATGTACACACACACACAGTGTCACTGATGTACACACACACAGTGTCACTGATGTACACACACACACAGCGTCACTGATGTACACACACACAGTGACACTGATGTACACACACACACAGCGTCACTGATGTACACACACACAGTGACACTGATGTACACACACACACAGCGTCACTGATGTACACACACACACAGCGTCACTGATGTACACACACACAGCGTCACTGATGTACACACACACAGTGTCACTGATGTACACACACACACAGTGTCACTGATGTACACACACACAGTGTCACTGATGTACACACACATAGTGACACTGATGTACACCCACAGACAATGCTGCTGTTCACACTCACCACTGCCGTCGATGCTCATTTGAGGCCGAGTCTACCTAGAAGATGCTCAGGAGCGGTTCCGGTGTTCTACACTTGCCACTGATGTGAGCCGTGGGCACGTGGCCATGGAATCGAATTCATCGCCTCCATCGTATCGGGACGCCCACTCTGAACGACGCAGCCCAGTTCATGGTGCTGCGGTGGCTAGGAGATGTTAACGACCTCGCCAGGTATACAGGAGGTCGTGGGTTCAATCCTGACCCTGATGCCTGCTGCTTTATATTTGGAGTTTGTGGTGTCTCTCTCACAGCATCATCACAGTGGCTAGGAGATGTTAACTACCTCGCCTGGTATACAGGAGGTCGTGGGTTCAATCCTGACCCTGATGCCTGCTGCTTTATATTTGGAGTTTGTGGTGTCTCTCTCACAGCATCATCACAAGTGGCTAGGAGATGTTAACTACCTCGCCTGGTATACAGGAGGCCGTGGGTTCAATCCTGGTCCTGATGCCTGCTGTAAATTTGGAGTTTGTGATGTATCTCTCTCTCTCAGCATAATCACAGTGGCTAGGAGATGTTAACTACCTCGCCTGGTGTACAGGAGGTCGTGGGCTCGATCCTGGCCCTGATGCCTGCTGCTGTATATTTGGAGTTTGCGGTGTCTCTCTCCTCGTGATCGCGTGGAGTTTTCTCCGGCACCTCCGTTTTTTTCCCCCCACATTTAGAATCAACATCACGCGTTTAGAGTATTGTTTGGCTGCCATACATTTCGTTGAGAGCTATACAGTAATTTCTGGCCAGGTTGCTTCTAAACAAAGAGCTATATAGCTCAGTGGACCTTACCTGGTAAGATTACAAAAAATTATGAAAATAAGAATAGGTTCTAGATTTGAAGCTTTCGTGACTGTAAGGATTCATATTCTTAGGTTTTTTCGGTAAAATCACGTAGGTAAAACATTAAAATTAATAAAAATAAAATAAAATAAAAATCACGAGGTTTCGGAGGCAACACAAGTCTCCGTTATCAAGATGGTACCACCTGATGACGGAGACTTGTGTTGCCTCCGAAACGTCGTGATTTTTATTTTATTTTATTTTTTATTAATTTTGATGTTTTACCTACGTGACTTTACCGAAAAAACCTAAGAATAAGAATAGGTTTTACCTCTTCTGGAAATAAAACAGGTGTTAAGGTGTTCAAATACCAAATAAATGATTTTTGCAAGGCATCAAGTCTGCATTAACCACGCGTATTTGTGGCAAAACATACAAACAAACGTGCTCAATACACGCATTGATTAGCCCACACCACAGACGACTTTCTTCATGGCCTAGTCTCACCACCAGTGATAGGGCAGAGAACGCCAAGAGGCGAAACAGTACAAAGACAATGCACGTATTAGGGCATTTATAGCTCGGGTACAGCTGCTAAATAAAACATGTTTTAAAAAATAATAAAAATAAAAACATAATAAAATTCTCACGACGTTTCGGCCACAACACAAGCAGTCGTCCTTGTGTTGTGGCCGAAACGTCGTGAGAATTGTATTGTTTTATTTCTATTATTTTATTATTTCCCTTCTACGGGACTTTACCGAAAGATCCAGGAATATGAATCCCTGCGGTCACGAAAGCTTTAAATCGAAATGTTTTTTTTTTAATTGAAAAGTAAAAAAAAAATGTGTACGTTCCTTGGGCGCTCCACTGCCGATATTGGCCACGTCTCGTTATAACCCAGCTACATTTTAATTAAGCCACAAGATCCAGTTGGGGGGGGGGGGTCACCACTGTGGGAGGTTGCGAATTGTAACTTGACCGGTTCAGCGTTGGCCGCGTACCAGGGGGTGGTCGGGGTGGTGGAGGGTCGGGCGGAGGGGCACCCAGCTTTTGTAAGCGCTCACTTTGTAACCTGCCCTGCGCACACTGCAACACGAGACCCCACCAAGGGGGTAAGGGGATACTGACCTGGTAGGGCTGAGGGGGGAGGGGGGCAGATTAGGGCGGAGGGAGCAGCAAGGATAGAGGCAGGGGATCAGCTCAACCCTAGCTGCTGAAGGATCAACTACAAAGATAAAGATCCCGCCGTATAGAATTCACAGAGTGTTGGGGCAAGTGCTTGTTAGCGAGCACCTATGAAGGCCGGCACGGCACACGAGGGGTGGGTGGCCAGCACCACGCCCTGTCAAGCGGGTTGCCATGTAAATTAAACTTTTTTTTTTCTAACCAGGTAAGGACCACTGAGCTATGTAGATATTTTTCAGAAGCAACCTGGCCACAAATATCAGCTCGACGAAGTGGCCTATGGCGTGGAAATGTATCTCAGCCAAAT
Organism: Lampetra fluviatilis; assembly: GCF_964198595.1. NCBI lineage: Eukaryota > Metazoa > Chordata > Hyperoartia > Petromyzontiformes > Petromyzontidae > Lampetra > Lampetra fluviatilis. The sequence continues at coordinate 6,125,812 of NC_136315.1, forward strand.
TATCTAAACGTAGAGCAATGTGTGGACTAAATATCATCTGTCCCTTCTGTACCACGGATTGAGTGACGTTGCCCCACTCACACGACGTGGGTTTTGCCCGGGAGCTCCCGTTTCCTCCCACGTTTATAACAAACGCTCATCGCTAATTGGCTGAAGATGGGGAAAAAAACATCTTGATATGTAGAGAACTGCAGAGCTCGGGAGATTATTGGTAGCCCTTTCTCACCGCCTGGCAGCCTTCCAGCTTTGTCTGTGGTTTCTACTCAGCGACGACTACGAGATGCAATTCGCATGCACGACGCCATCCATACACACACACATGTAAAAACACAAACTAATCATTAGATTTGTATCCATTACAGAGGCTTTTGGGTTAGATCGCGTAAATATAAATGTGTCGTTAAACCCGCCACTGCCCGACACAGCCAATTAGTGAGCTGTGTCACGTAAACAGAAGATGCCAATTTGTTACTCGTACGGCCACACCGGTGTGTTGGAGAGTAAACCCACAGCATTTAGAATAGATGATTATGTTGATGTTTGTTTTTTTAATAAGGAGGGTGTAAGGCTGGGCGGGAGGTAGAGAGGAGAATGGGGAGTAGAACCTCTCTCTCGTGGCTGTGAGATCAGGAGCAGGGCCCCCCTCCCTCCCCGCCTGCCCCCCCTCGAGGTTTAATTATTCAGAGGTTAATAACCCTAAGGTGGGTTTATTTAGGGCAGGCCCACGGCAATACCTCCCGCACACTCGAGATGGCAAATCCGAGATCAGGGACATTTTCAGTCTCGTTATGTGACACGGCGACTCGCGTTCCTTCGATGGGGTGGGGGGGAGGTTGGGGGGGGAGGGTGGGGGGAGGGTGGGGGGAGGGTGGGGGGATGGTGGGGGGAGGGTGGGGGGATGGTGGGGGGGTTGATGGGGGGAAGGTGGGGGGAGGGTAGGGGGATGGTGGGGGGGTGATGGGGGAAGGGTGGGGGGAGGGTGGGGGGATGGTGTGGGAGGGTGGGGGGATGGTGGGGGGATGGTGGGGGGGGTGATGGGGGGATGGTGGGGGAGGGTTGGGGGATGGTGGGGGGGGTGATGGGGAGAGGGTGGGGGGAGGTACGGGGGGAGCTGTGCATTGCGGAGGGTGGGGAGGTGGGGTGGAGGTTGTAGCCGTCTTAGAGACGGAAGGAAGGTTGTGGGGAGGTTGTGGGAGGTTGTGTTTGACGGGGTGGGTGGAGGGGGGTAGTGGTTGGGATGTGGAGTGGGGGATAAGTTTGAGAGTGGGTGGGTGGGTGGTAGGGGTCTGGGGATCCTGGTGTTGTGGCGCTGGAGAGGTCGGGGGGGGTAGAGGCAACGGTGTCGTTGTTTTAGAGGAGGAAGTTGGTGGGTGGGTGGTAAGTGGGGGGAGGGATTTGAGGGTTAGGGGATAAATAGGGCTTGGTGGTGGGTGGATGGTGGGGGTCTCTCTTTACAGCTACACTTGACCACGCAGCAGGAATGATCTCATTCCAAGGTCGCGATTATTCTGCGCTGCGTACATAAAGAAACACTGGCAAAGGAAGTCCCATGATGGAGAAAAAGTAGACTCGAGCGGGAGAGAAATGCGGTGTTGTGCGTGCGCGGTTGTGTTTTTGTTAATGGGGAGCCGGTCCTGGTGTGGCCGGCGCGCTGCGATGCGAACCCGGTTCGATTCCCGCTCACGGCACCAAAAAAAAAATCAGTGGCGAATATTTGAACCGGTGGTGCTGGGCGTCTCGTAGGTCGACTCAGCCTTAAGCCGGCCACCCCACTCGGCTCGTCGTTCGTGCCAACCTTCGGCAGTGCTCGCTAACGCCACTTGCCCCAAAAGTCTGTTTTAAGGTTAAACGGGGCATCTTTGTCTTTGTACGCTACAGATTGGTGTTCGTGCAAGGGAACCCGTTTTAAATGCGTCCTCCATATAAAGATAAAGATCCCGCGTGTTGCCTGCACATGCTCTGGGGGAAAGTGCGGTAAGCGAGCACCTATAAAGGCTGCGACGGCGCTAAAGACGAATTTAAGGCTGGGTCGACCTAGGGGAGGCCCAGCAGCTGTTGAGAGATAATCGTCGCTGGTGTTGGTGGCCTTGAGCGGGAATCAAACTCGGGTGGCCGGGGTTCGTAGCGCAGTGCGCTAACCTCTACACTACCAATACACAGGCACAGACAAAGGTCCCCCGAATAACCTCAACCGACTGTTGGGGCAAGTGCTGTTAGCGAGTCACACCTGTGAAGGCCGGCACGGCACACGAGGGGGTGGGTGGCCAGCACCAGACCAACACACACACAGCTTGCAAACCCAGTCATGATACAGTAAAATACAGATTTTTAAACCCATTGAAACGATCGTTTCACTTATCATTTCGTCGCGACGAGGACTTCATTTCTCATGGAATATTTGTAGAGGGCTTTGACCCCTTCACCTCCATTCCCCGCGAGAGAGAGAAAAACGGAGAAATACTTTCTGGAGCTCAGCCCTGGACACAAGACACGGCGCGGTCTGGGGTCGTCGTGATCTGCAAGGAATTTGTTTTGTAGCCGATTGACGAGTTGCTGCACAAATCCCGAGGAGGCATGCAGTCATGATGATCATCATCACCACCACCGTCAGCCATGGTCAATCCACTGCTGGACGGGTGGTGGTGGTGGCTATGCAGTGGCCTGTAATCGAGCTGAGTGGAGGCAGCAGCAGCGGCAGCGAGGGTTGGTGGGTCACGCACAGATGTCGTGAAACTCCCTTCCCGTGGTTGACGTTAAGGTGCTTGTACTCTGACTCGCCAGGAGAAGGCGGTACGGCAAGTGGACTAACCGCCATCTGTTTCCGTCTATACGGGGACCCAGCGTTGCTCCCTCGCACAAGGCGTGGGTTTGCTCCGGGTTCGTCCGGCGTGTATAGTTAACACAACTCGTCATTAATTCCACCATTGGAACCTCATTTGCCAGTAGAAAAATATGATAATTGTTTTTTTTTCCCTTTTATCTGGCAACAAAACTGACACCTTTTTTACGAGAAGTCATGTTTGCATAGACCACAATACCTGCAGTCATAATGCAAACAAAAAAACATAACTTTGGCGTCATCTGGTCCAACACCATGTGAGGCTAGGCTCTGAGGAAAGCTGTCTCGGGTGTGGACCAATCAACTTCAAGGACAATGCATACATGATCAGAGTTATATCTTTTGTTTGCATTATGACTGCAGGTATTGTGGTCAATGCAAACATGACTCCTCGTAAAAAAAGTGTCAGTTTTGATGCCAGATAAAAGGGTAAAAAAACAATTATCATATGTTTTCTTCTAGCAAATGAGGTTCCAATGGTGTAAATGCTTACCCCGAGCTCTCATACTCTGATGGTGCATTGTCTTTGAGTGGTACACCTTTTGGCGTCATCTGGTCCAACCCATGTGAGACTAGGCTCTAAGGAAAGCTGTCTCGGGTGTGGACCAATCAACTTCAAGAACAGTGCATACATTATCAGAGTTGTGTTTTTGTTTGCATTATGACTGCAGGTATTGTGGTCAATGCAAACATGACTCCTCGTAAAAAAGGTGCCAGTTTTGTTGCCAGATAAAATGGTAAAAAAACAATTATCGTCATTAATTGGCTGTAAACATCTTAAAATGTAAAAAAAACTCCGTATGGCTGGACCCTGTTGAAAAATATCCCTGCGACTTTCACGGATAAATCAGTCAATACAAACCAGGTGAATAAGCAGGACGCACGAACGCACGTTGGTGAAGGCCTTCCCTGGCCGCCGATGCCATATCTCACGACCCCGCGTTGCAATAATAAATGACGTCACGCACCTAGGGGGGGGGGGGGGGGCTTGAGAAATGTGACGTCACATCAAAATGCGCAACTTTAAATAGATATAGACAATACGTTCTACTTAATTAAATAGACGTTTTAATAAGTGTTTTCTCCTACAACATCAGAGTGCAGCGCCACATTAAATACGCACTACAAGGACAATATTTTAAAGCGATTTGAAGCGTGTTTTATTTTCAAAATGGAAATACGGGTTTGGGGTGGGGGGGGAGCTTTGTGACGTCATATTTGAGGGGGGGGGGGGGTCTGACTTTTTGTGACGCCGTGTGACGAGGGGAGGGGGGGTCAAAAATCGTCCAAAATTACGTGACGTCATTTGTGGACGGCCCCTTACGTGTGCACCACGAGCTCAATTCATCGCTCCGTCTCCACGGTGGTTCCATTGCTTGGCTGCCACTGGTGCAGAAGTCAGCGTAGGGACGCCGAGAGAGAAGTGGGGGGGGAGCGGTGGCGCAGTGGTTAGGCGCGCCGCGCTACAAACCTGGCGACCCGCTCGCGGCCAAAATCAGCGACGATTATTTGATGCGGTACGTGAGCCTCCCCTAGGTCGACTCAGCCTAAAATTAATACCTGGTGCGATGTGTAAAGCATCACCACTACTGGGGTGACGACGGCGGCCGGGCGTGTGCCGTGTCGGCCTTCATAGGTGGTTGTGGTGTGTGGTGGTTGTGGTGTATGTAGTGTGTGGTGTATATAGTGTGTGGTGGTTGTGGTGTATGTAGTGTGTGGTGTAGTGTATGGTGTAGTGTATAGTGTATGATTATTGTGGTGTATGTAGTGTGTGATGGTTGTGGTGTATGATGGTTGTGGTATGTAGTGTATGGTGTAGTGTGTGGTGTATGATGGTTGTGGTGTATGATGGTTGTGGTATGTAGTGTATGGTGTACATACTTTCGGATAGGCTGAAGGGAAAAATATACAAGACCATCGTCCGACCGGTGGCACTCTATGGATCCGAGTGCTGGCCAGCCACAACTGTACACGAACAAGCTCTCCACACCATGGAGATGAGGATGCTCAGATGGAGCCTCGGGCTCACTCGATGGGATCGTGTCAGGAACGAAGACGTTCGGAAGCGACTTGGTGTGGCCCCCATTGCGGACAAGATGCTTGAGGCAAGGCTTCGGTGGTACGGCCACGTGATGCGAAGTGAAGAGTCATCAGTGGCCAAGACTGCCTTGCGTATTGAGCCAGAGGGCCGCCGTCCACGCGGGCGTCCGAAGAAGCGATGGATGGACCGAATAAAGGAAGACATGAAGACGGTCAACGCATCCCCTGAAGATGCCCTGGACCGAGCCAAATGGAGAAGACAATGCCGAAAAGCGGACCCTGCGCCACAGCGGGAACAACGCTAGGAAGAAGGTGTAGTGTGTGGTGGTTGTGGTGTATGATGGTTGTGGTATGTAGTGTGTGATGTAGTGTGTTGTGTATGATGGTTGTGGTGTATGATGGTTGTGGTATGTAGTGTATGGTATAGTGTATGGTGTATGATGGTTGTGGTGTATGATGGTTGTGGTATGTAGTGTGTGATGTAGTGTGTGGTGTATGATGGTTGTGGTGTATGATGGTTGTGGCGTATGATGGTTGTGGTATGTAGTGTATGGTGTATGATGGTTGTGGCGTATGATGGTTGTGGTATGTAGTGTGTGATGTAGTGTGTGGTGGTTGTGGCGTATGATGGTTGTGGTATGTAGTGTATGATGCTTGTGTGGTATATGTGGTGAGTAGTGTGGTGTGTGCTGTGCTGTGATATATAGTGTGCGAAGATGATGATGATCGTGGTTGTGCGCAGTGATTGTTGTGCGTGGTGGTGGTGGTGGTGTTGGCAGCGGGGGAGATTGTGTCGCGCGAGGGAGAGAGAGAGAGAGGCGAGAGAATTTTCCTCGACAGACGTAAAGATAAACGACGCTATTTGCAAGCCTCTATTCTCCCCATCTCTAATCTATCTTGTTACGCGGCTATAGATTTAGGCGCTTCGCGTGATGCAAACGAGCGCTGCCGCCGCCGACGTTATTATTAAAAGGGGAACCACGTGCGGAGTTGGAAAAATGATAGCGAGGATGCGGCGATGAAGTCAAGTGTGACTGTGTTTCAATCCTGCATCATATCCCTCCGCCTCTCCACCCCCCACAACTGCCACTATCCCCCCACCACCACCACCACTCACCCAGCCGCCCACCACCACCATTCACCCAGCCATCCCCACTCACCCAGCCGCCCACCACCACCACCACTCACCCAGCCGCCCACCACCACCACCACTCACCCAGCCACCACCACCACTCACCCAGCCGCCCACCACCACCACCACTCACCCAGCCACCCACCACGACCACTCACCCACCACCACCACTCATCCAAACACCCACCACCACCACTCAACCGCCACCACCACCACCACTCACCCACCCACCCACCACCACCACTCACCCAGCCACCCACCAACACCACCACTCACCCAGCCACCACCACCACTCACCCACCACCACTCACCCACCCACCCACCACCACCACTCACCCAGCCACCCACCAACACCACCACTCACCCAGCCACCACCACCACTCAACCACCACCACCACTACTCGCCCAGACACCCACCACCACTCAACCACCACCACCACTCACCCAACCACCCACCACCACCAAACCGCATGCTCCCAGTCGCCCTCTCTATATTCCGACCACCACAACCAAACCCCGCACAACCGCTGACAGCCCGCAACCACCAACAGCTATATTCTCATGGCCGTCACCCTTACCCCCAGCCACTATTCGTCGCAGCCATCGTGCACAACCACCACCAATATTTCGTTCGAGCTGGTTTTTGTTTTCAGTTTGTTGTCCTTCCCCCACACCTCCGATTAGCACGATTGGCTACGTACCGTGCGAAGGAAGTTCAACTTATATATATATACATACAATAGTCATGACCCATCACGACAACCACAACAACTACCACCACCACCACAGCGAATCCACAACCCAACAACATCCACCACCACCACCACAATCACCACCTCAAGCGCCACTTGCATTGACTGCGCAAGCTAAAATCAGGACACGGTGTATAACCGATACCCTATTTGCCAGCTTTGTAAATACTCTCAGTTTTTTCGGTAAAGTCACGTAGGTTAAAATAAAATGAAATTAAAATGAATAATAAAAAAAATAGTAATTTTTATTTTTTTATTTTTTCCCTACGTGACTTTACCGAAACAACTAAGAGTATGAATCCTTGCAGTCACGAAAGCTTCAAATCTAGAATTAGAATCTTTGCAAATACAAACTTCCCCTCTAGCACCCAATGAGTGCGGCTAGGCTGCGGGGCCGTTTAGAGGCTACGGGGTCTCGTGTTGGGGCGGTGTCCCGCGGGCCGCGAGTTGTGGAACTCGACCCCGTCACGAGACGTGGCAGAGGGGGGGAGGGGTGGAGAGAGAGAGACGCGAGCAGATTTCCACCGGCTCGAGGCTATCGATCTCCTGACACGGCCTATTGGCGAGACCACTCAATCAGACAACTGCCCCCCCCCCCACAGCGAACCAGCGCACCCGTTCCTCTGAACGTCACTGCCGGTTGCATCGTTTCTCTCTCGCGTCTTCGTCCCTTGACGCGGCGCGGCGTTCACGCCAAGAGCCCCATCGATTCATCTCGATTCCTTATTGATGTGTCTTCTCATCCTTCGCCCAGTGGAATTTTGTTGGAAGAGGACGGGGAGGGGCGGGCTGGGGGAGGGCTTTGCACAAGCGCAGGGACACACACACGCACAGGTACACACACACACAGGTACACGCACAGGTACACACACACGTACAGGTACACACACAATCACAGGTACGCACACAAGCACAGGTACGCACACAAGCACAGGTACACGCACAGGGAGACACACAAGCACAGGGACACACACAAGCACAGGTGCACACACAGGTACAGGTACACACACAAGCACAGGTACACACACAGGTACACACAAACACACAGGTACACACAAGCACAGGTACACACAAACACAGGTACACACAAGCACAGGGACACACACACGCACAGGTACACACACAGGTACACGCACAGCTACACACACAAGCACAGGGACACACACACGCACAGGGACACACACACGCACAGGTACACACACAGGGACAGGTACACACACACACAAACACAGGTACACGCACAGGGACACACACAAGCACAGGTACACACACACTTGTTGTGGGCCTGCAAACGATTCATGAACCGAGTCGTCGGTTAAAACGGAATTCTCACGCCCGCGATGATGATCATGATGATGATGGCATGAATTAGAAACTCAACATATTCGTCCAGGACACTGTGTGACCTTGAAAGTAAAATGCTGTCAATATAAAATGCAACGTTTCGGGAAATGACCCTTCTTCATAGATGCTGCATAATATAACAATAATACATACTTCACACGCTGGTTTGTCAATCTACTGCTGGATGAAGGCCTGCCCACGCCGTATCAGTAATTGAGATTGTTTGACCATACTTCACCACGCTGGTCAGTGTGGATTGGCGAAGCAGATTTAGGGGCGCCACGGTGGCGAGATGTTAACTGCCTCGCCTTGTATACAGGAGGTCGTGGGTTCCATCCCAACCACATTTGGAGTTTGCTGTGTTTCTCTCTCCCCGTGATCGCGTGGATTTATCTCCGGGTCCTACAGTTTTTCCCCGCCACGTTTAGAATCCACATCGCGCGGTCAGAATATTCGGCTGCTGTAAATGTCTACACGATAAGCCACTTCGTTGAAGCTATAGTTTGTGGCCAGATCGCCTCTGAAAAAGATCTATACAGCTGAGTTGGCCTTCACTGATAAAAATGTAATATAAATTAGTTTGATATTTATTTTCGGAAGGGGGGTGATGAGCCCAGAACCGGTTCTGACCGGCCCCGACTGTATCTGTGAAACATATCTTCATAGCTCATCGGATTCCTAAAGTATACATATTATAATTCTGATATCACACTCGCCACTGATGCTATCCGTGGCCGGGTCGCCTGCCCCAACACGCGCTGTTAGGGATAGCTTGCAGCTTCTGTGGCTGATGGTCAGGAATAGCGACGGAGTGAGTCGGGCAACCCCCGAGATGTCTGTCCACCAAGGAGATGGAGCCATTAAATCATCGTGGGATCGTGGGAGATGGCTGCGGCTTTAGGAGGAGGAGTGGTGGGGAGGAGGGGGGGGGGAGGGAGCTCATCCAGCAGTGGATTGACCATGGCTAATGATGATGCTCACAAACAACAGCGCGAAGAGCGGATGGGGATGCATCCGTTGCGCGCGCGCGCCTCTCTCTCATTCCGTTTAACCGCGCATCTATTCAGCCGCCTTCTCCACCATTCATCTGTCTGCGAATCCATTCCTTGTTGCGAGCGGGCGTCTGCCTATCCGTCTCGGCGAGACGGCGTTCGCTCTCGCCGCCAGCTGCTGACAAAATTAAAGAGCTCCAGCAACGAAGGCAAGACAGATTTGATCCGTCCAACGGCCTTATACAGATGGTCCCCTAAGTGCGCGCTCCGCAAGCGGGGCATTTGCATCCTAAAAGATGTTCCCCACCCATCCACCCACCGCCTCCCTTCACCCCCACTAGCCCCCCCCCACCCACCACCCACCACCCACCACCACCACCCACAACAACACCCCCCACCCACCCATCTATCCCACGCAACACAACAACACAATACATAAAGCGCCCTCTTCAATCTTTATCTGGCTGCCACTCGCTCGCATTGTATTTCGGTGTGCCCTATACAGCGGGTGTGTGAGTGTGTATGTGTGTGTCTTTGTGTGTGTGTCTTTGTGTGTGTCTTTGTTTGGGAGCGGTGGTGGAGCGGTTAGCGCGCCGCGCTACGAACCTGGCGACCCGGGTTCGATTCCCGCTAACACCAGAGGACGATTATCTGAACCGGTCCTGGGCCTCCCCTAGGTCGACTCAGTCTCAAATGAGTACCTGGTGCGGTGTGTAAACATCACCACTCCGGAGACGAAGGCGGTCGGGCGTGGTGCTGGCCACCCACCCCCTCGTGTACCGTTCCGGCCTTCATAAGTGCTCGCTAACAGCACTTGCCCCAACAGTCTGTTAAGGATATACGGGGGATCTTTGTTTTGATCTTTGTTTGGTGGGGAGCGGTGGTGTAGCGGTTAGCGCCCTGCGCAAATGGATAACACCAGTGACGATTATCTGAACCGGTCCTAGGCCTCCCCTAGGTCGACTCAGCCTCAAATGAGTACCTGGTGCGATGTGTAAACATCGCCACTGGGGAGACAAAGGCGATCGGGCATGGTGCTGGCCACCCATCACCTCGTGCGCCACGGCTTTAATTGGCGCTCGCTACCAGAACTTGTCCCAACAATCTGTTGAAGGCTACAATGGGGATCGTTGTCTTGTTCACGTGTACGCGTGTGTCTCTGCAGCACTGCGCTACGCATCCCGTGGCCTGAGATCGACTCCCAGGATATGTAATAGAGCGGGAACAACATGAATTCGAGAAAGAATCATGCCCACGCATGCGTTGCGCGACGCTCTACTATGAGGTTGTCTTCGGATGCATTCAATTAGCGGCGCAGAAGCCGACGGGCATTTACCAGAAGGTGGGGGGGGGGACGCGTTTGTAAATGTGATCAATGGCTGCGATGAATTTGGCCGAGTTTTTAAATCTTTACACTCGAATTTCGTTCACATTTGATTCTCGTTACGAGAGGTATAGTGAGGACAGACGGACAGAGCCACATGCCTAAACGCTTTTCAACTCGGGTTGGAAATCGTTTGCTTAAAAATAATAAAAATAAAAATGTAAACTTGTAACGCACCACCAGCGCACAATATTTGTCCACTCACGCAAAGAGAGATAACGACTCAGAGGCGTCAACGATCCGTAGAATGCAGGATCGCAGAGCTTGGGAAATTGTTTTCATCCTATGATGTGAGCCGCTGGCTGTGCATCAAACGCGGGCGGGCGGTATTCCAGAGCGCAGGGCGCCACGGTGGCTATGAGATGTTAACAACCTCGCCTGGTATACAGGAGGTCGTGGGTTTGATCCCGACCCTGACGCCTGCTGCTGTAATTTGGAGTTTGCATCTCTCTCTCAGTCTCCCCGTGGTCACATCGATTTTGTTTCGGGTCCTCTGGGTTTTTTTTCGCCTCCACATTTACAAACATGCGATTAGAGCAATTTGGCTGCTGTTCATTGCCACGCGATAAGCCACTTTCGTTGAGTATCATGTGTGGCCAGGTCGCTTCTGAAAAAGAGCCATGTGGGGCCCTTACCTGGTGACACAACACGATACAATAAACACGTGTGCCAACCAACCACTGCGCCACCGCTCCTGTCCTCCTCGACCGCGTGGGGAACTTCTAAAACGTGTAACGGACAACGAACGCGAATTCTTTGATGCTCAGATTCGCTCAATCAACATCGATCTTTAATCGGACCGCGAGCCCAAACCCCCACTCCACTATCCGGTGCAATGTTGCTTCCACGTATATCCTCCCGCAATCGTTGATCCTGACACACACACACACAAAAAAACTAACATTTCTTAAGATGTTGCGTTATTTATTTATTTCGGTTTTGTTTAGCCGCGGCGGTTTATTTATTTATTTTCGACCCAAAACATCTCTTCCCCTCTCCCTCCACACCCCCCTCCCTCCACACCCCCCCCCTCCTTTATTATTGCATCCCAGCCTGGGCGGTCATGCGTTGTGAGAGGGGAGGTGGTACGAGATTGATATCCATCTCCATCATTCACCCCCTCCTACCACGACCCCCCCCCCCCACTCTTCGCCTCCGCCCATACCCACAGCCATCACAACTCCTCCAAAATCCCTCCCCCTGTCCCCCTCTACCCCCGCCCCCCCGCGCCCGCTCCGTGCAAAACCAGAACCGGAACCCTTGACGGAATCTGCTAAGGCGTTAAAGTGGAGGCCGAATATTTTTCGTGTTGGTTGTCAGATTTCTCCACGTTTTTGTTTTTGTTTTAAACGGCTATTACTTTTCGGTACCACATCCTTTCTTTAACTTCCAGCAATTATTATTACTGCTCCGATACAAAAGCACGAATTCGGCCCAAGCTGGAATTCTGCTGCTGCTGCCATCACATCTGGAATAAAGTGATCAGTCCCTACCTCACTGCCTCTGATAGAATTGAGACTGAAGCAGCAGTCGGTGTGATGATGGATGATGCAGCACTCGCCGATTCGCTCCTCCAGTCACTCGCTCCATCGCCGGCGGTCGGTCGCATCCCTGTCGCTCTTCTATCGCTACTGCTGCCACGGCGACTGTTGCCGTCAACTTCACTCGTTGATTCGTCCACCCCTGTTGAAGATTAGGTCTACCAGACTTGTTCTTTCGTCTCATCCACGCAGTGTTCAACCACCACACAACAACGCACTCACTCGACCATCCAAAGACAAGTATGCCACGCATAGCCTGAAAATACTTTTAGAGCAAGTTCTGTGAGCGAGCACCTCTGAAGACCGGCACGGTACACGAGAGGGTGTGGCCAGCACCTCAACCATTCACTCACTCATTCACCCACTCCTCAACCACTCACTCACTCACGCACTCAACCATCCACTTACCCACTCCTCAACCACTCACTCACTCACTCATCCACTCACGTACTCAACCATCTACTTACCCACTCACTCACCCACCCACTTACGCGTTTACTCACCCACTCGCTCACTCATCCATCCACTTAACTACTCACTAATCTACCTACTCACTCAACCACCCACTTATCCACTCGCTCACCCACCCACCCACTTACCTACTTACTCACTTACCAAACCACCAGCCGGCTGCAGCCTCGAGTTGGAATACACAATGTTTTACAATTACACACAATGCACACAGTGTTTCATATTTTCCCACCGCGTTGTGTGCTGTGTGGTCCGTCGGAGGTGCTACTCGCTACACACACGTCACAAAGCGTTCCTCATGCGCGTCACTTCCGGCTGCGGTCGTTCGCCGGAAGTGGCGACTCAGACGATCACCACGGGGAATGCTCCTGCAGCCCTCCTCTGGCTGATAATCATTCACCAAACTCCACGTGAGCAGTTCCACGTGGCCCATCGACTCCGCACCACACGAGAGGAGAAGACGAAGACACACGATACATTCACTCGAGCCCACGTGCAACTTTGCCAAAGCCATTCTCTCTCCTCCCGTCATCCCATCTCCCTCCAACCCTACAGCACCAACGCTCTCTACCCATGCACTCCCTTACCCAAGCACTCACCTACGCATATGCACTCCTCTACCCACGCACCCTCCTACCCATGCACTCGCCTACCCATGTATTCCTCTACCCATGAAATCCGCAACCCATAAACTCCCTACCCATACACACAGTTTACCATGCACGCTTCTACCCGTGCACTCTCCTACCCGTGCACCCCTCTACCCACGCGCCCTTCTACCCACGCACCCCTCTACCCACGCACTCCTCTACCCATGCACTCCCCTGCTCCACGCAGCACTCTCCTACCCAAGCATTACTCATACCCACCATCCCACTCACATCCACTACCCGTGCTCTTGCCATCTCTCTGTGCTGCCACGACCACCCGCCCCCCCCCCCATCATACTCTCTCCATCACCCCCCCCGCTACCCCGTCTCCCGTGGCCCCCCGTGGCCACCCTGGCTATGTTTATTAGGCGTGGATGATGAATGGGCGGGGCCCGCTCGCCGCTGGGCGGGTAATGGTGCATAAGATTAAACCTCGCCGCGCTTGCCTGGCCCATCTCATGGGGGATATATACGGCAGGTATACGGGGAGGAGGAGGCGGGGGGGGGAAGGGAATAGGAGGAGGTGGGGGGGGGAGGAGGAGGGGGTGAGGAGGTGGTGGTGGTGGATGCATCTGGTAGGGAGGAGAGGATGAGAAGGTGCAGTGAAGAGGAGGGAAAGGGAATATGATGGAGGGTGATGAGGAGGAGGTTGTGGAGGAGGTGGTGGTGGTGGTTGCAGCTGGGTAGAGAGAGGAGAGGAAGAGGTGGAGGAAAAGAAGGTGGACGGGGGAAAGAGTGCGAGTTGTGGTGGTAAATCAGGAGGAGACAAGGAGAATGCGGAGGAGGTCAAGAATGAGGAGTTAAGAGGAGGGTGGAGGAGGTGGAGGAAGAGGTGAGATGGAGCTGGGTCTTGATTCACCACGGCACGACAACTCTCTACCGGACCGACCTCGACCCCTAGGCATTGCTTTGGACGATTCCATGAACATTTCTCGTCGAGTGAACGTCGCTTGACGACTGTTGTCTCGTTTGCATTGTTTATCGTGGGTTTTTGTTGTTGTTGTTATTCCGGTATCTTTCGCAACACTTTTGTCGGTCCCATCACGAGCCACGTGAAATGCCCGAGCACTTTATTAAAACAAGAAAGAATTGGTCACAAAGGGAAGAATAACTCAAAATTACTGAATCGCTAAAAAGAGCGCAAAGAGGCACGGAGAGAGATGCGCGCTTGGAATGACGTTGAGAAACGAGAGAAGAACGCATGGATCGAAGAACATACGCAGGTCACAGAGATATAATATTACGTTCGTATATGTAATTAGCGTATGATATCATATCAACATATGATATCTACGATTTGCACGGTTGGCTACGTACGGTGCGAAAGAAGTTCCACATACATACAACACTGACTTTTCAGAGAAGTCAGATAATTATTTGGTGACAAAGGGATAAGCTTGACCTTTTCAGGCAATACCAGTGGTGGTAAGATTCTGGAAAGGCCTATTTTTTTTATATCGGCAAATACATTGTTATTATTATGATATATCTTTAACTTCTTTCGCACCGTACGTAGCCAACCGTGCCAGTCGGAGGTGCGGAGGAAGGACAACAAACTCAACACAAAAAAAAGTTAAAAAGAAATGAGTTTTCAATCGAGACGACTTAAAAGTGCATAGCTCCAGTGGCTTCCTAATATCGGCAGGAAGAGCGTTCCAGACGGCCGATGCTGGTGCTGCGTTGGCTACGGTGCACAAGCACAATTAACAACAACAACAACAACAAAAAACACAAGCAACGCGTTCGTAAATAACAATGTGGCCTTAGGGGCCGTCCATAAATGACGTCACGCGATTTTGGACGATTTTTGACCCCCCCCCCTCTCGACACACGACATCACAAAAAGTCAGACCCCCCCCCCCTCAAATATGACGTCACAAAGCTCTGCCCCCCCCCCCCCAAAACAAATAAAACATGCTTCAAATCGCTTTAAACTATTGTCATTGTAGTGCGTATTTAATGTGGCGCTGCACTCTGATGTTGTAGGAGAAAACATTTATTAAAAAGTCTATTTAATAAAGTAGAACGTGTTGTCTATATTTATTTAAAGTTGTGCATTTTGATGTGACGTCACATTTCTCACCCCCCCCCCCCCCCCCCTCGTCACACATCGTCACACATCGTCACATATGTTTGACCCCCCTCCCCTAGGTGCGTGACGTTATTTATGGACGGCCCTTAAGAGGAGAAAACTATAAGAGGCGAAGTTTCGGCCCATGACCCTTCTGCACGTAACTTAGAGAGGCCAGAAAAAATGTACCCGTAAAAACAAAGTTTTTCACTATAAATCCTTTATATGCGTGGCGGCTAGAGTCCTCTCGTCCTCTGGCTTGAGATGGCTGCCACCTATGGGTCAGATGATTGCCTGCCACCGTTAAGCAATTGGTAATTAAATATATATATTTTTTCCTAAAATGTAAAATTTTGGAATTTTTTTCACGAAAATACATTGTCACGCACAACGAGTCTGTGTGCAAAATGTCAGCTCGATTGGATCACGGGAAGTGGGTTAAAAAACGACCGAAAGATTTGCACGGTCGTAAGCGCGCAAGCAAGCAAGCAAGTGAACTTAATATAAAGGATTTAAAAATAGCAGAGTCGGTGACGAGGAAGGAGAGAGTCAGTGGGTGGATTGGGCAGAGCACCTGTATGTACATTGAACTTCTTTGGCACCGTACGTAGCCAACCGTAGTAATCAGAGGTGCGGGGGAAGGACAACACACTACACACGAGGACGGGACGATAACCGTGTGACAGAGACTAACGACGGAGCGGCATTCATTAAAACTATTTTAAACTATTTTTCTTATTTTACCAGGCAAAGCTCACTGAGCTGCATAAGCTCTCTTTTAAGAAACGACCTGGCAACAAATGAAAGTTCAACTAAGTGGCTTACCACGTGGAAAATTATAGCAGCCAGATATTCAAAACGCGTGATGTTGATTCCAAGTGTGGAGGGAAAACCCGGAGGACTCGGAGAAAAATCCACGCGACCACGGATAGAGAGAGACACGCACACTCCAAATATACAGCAGGCGTCAGGGTCGGGATCGAACCCACGACTTCCTGTATACCAGGCGTGGTAGTTAACATCTCCTAGCCACCGTGGCGCCCATTAGCAGGGAACACGCTCGGAGTGGACGTTCAACACAGAGTTCTAGTCAGGCGCGCTGCTACGCCGGCCGGGTTAGCGCGCTCACGACAACACGAACCCAGCGAGCCGAGTTCGATTCCCACTCGGGGCCACCACCAACATCAGTGACGTTCAACTGATTCATTGACGCTGTCCACGTCATTCGAGAGCCGCTTCGGGTTGAGATCGGGCTCTCACGTGTGCGCGTGTACTCGTCGACCCACGTGGCGCAGACAGCGTCGATTGCTCAGCGCGTCACGCGGGGCGTGTTTAACAATCATCAGACGCGTGCAGCGTGGGACTAGTTAATTTGCGTGGCGGAGAGACGTAGCGCGGTGGTGGAGGGGCCGCGAAGACTGGAATTCGAGAAACCTTGATGTAAGGAAGGAACATCAATGATGATGATTTGTTCAGATGTTTGCTCTGTAGACGCGGCGGTCTTCATCGCAAGGCCCGCGGGCCACTGGCGGCCCCTGATGGCCTTCAGTGCGGCCCCCGACAATTCACAAATGTTGAGACCCCCCCCCCTCCCCCCATCATCATCATCATCGTGCTGCTGTCAACCCCCCAATGGTTTCACATGTTGATGATGTCTTGTCGGCGAAAGTGGCCTCCCCTCTGAATATGAGTGACAAACGCTGCTATCGACAACATCGGCTCTAACCGGGCATCCCACCCCTCTATACCCCCCCCACCCACCCCACCCTCGACACCACCACCTCGCCTCTTCCCTCCGCCCCTTTAATTGAAAATTGCCGATCGTTTAAAACAGCTTTGCTTAAATACAGCTTTGCAGACACGCCAATCTGCTCGTCTCACGCACGCGGCTCGCTCCCAAGCGCCTCCTCCTCCTCGCCCGTTCGCTCTTCGCCTGCGCGGAGCGCGACTCGTTTAGCGGCAACCCGCTCGGGTCCCTGCGCACTCATTAAAGTGGAATCCATCAAAATTGCGATGATGACCTTATGTTAGCATCAGCCGAGTCCTAACGGCACCCCCAATATTACGCCCCCCCTTCCCTCTTCAACCCACCCCCCACCACACACCACACACCACATCCCCAACACAACAACAACAACGACAACAAATATTACCCCCCACCCCCTTATCGCCCCAGATCCCCCTCTTCCTCCTCCCCCACCCCCAGACACAACAACAACAACAACGAAGATTACTCCCCACCCCCGCAAATGACAACCCATTGTCCCACCACTCATCCCACGCCTCCTCTCCTCCCACACGACAAACCACCGAGCCAACACACCAACAACAACAACAACAACGATCTCACGTATAGCCCCTAACAGAATGTTAGGGCAAGTGCAGTCAGCGAGCGCCTATTAAGGCCGGCAACGGCACACGATCGCGTGTGGTGTGGCCACACAAAGCCACGCACGAACGCCTTTGGCCCATCCAATGCTGATGTTTACACACCGCCCCAAGTGCTCGGTTGAGGCTGAGTCGACCTAGTGGAGGCCCAAGCCTAGTTCAGATAATCGCCACTGACGTTGGCAGTGGCAGGTGAATTGGATTCGGGTTGTAGAGTTCGTAGTGCAAACCTCTGTGGCCACGCACCCGAGCACGTCACATCTGCTGCCAAAAAACCCTATACCAACACTACCAAGACCGCCTGTACCACCATCACCTCCAACACCATCAACACAACCACCACCATCAACAACCACACTACGACTACTCACACCACCGACACCATCATCACCTCCAGCACCATCAACACCATCACCATCACCACCATCACCAAACACACCACGACAACTCACACCACCGACACCATCATCACTTCCAGTACCATCAACACCATCACCACCATCACCAACCACACCACGACAACTCACACCACCGACACCATCATCACTACCAGCACCATCAACACCACCACCATCACCAACCACACCACTTACACCGCCACTACTACCATCACCTGGACCATCATCACCTCTACCACCATCACTACAAAAACGACGACAAACATCCCCCCCCCCGTATAGCCTTAACAGACTATTGGGTGGCCAGCACCACGCCCAGCCGCCTTTGTCTCCCCAGTGGCGATGAATACACACCGCACCAGGTACTCATTTGAGCCTGAGTCGACCTAGGTGAGGCCCAGGACCGGTTCAGATAATCGTCACTGGTGTTGGCCGTGAGCGGGCATCGAACTCGTGTCGCCAGGTTCGTATCGCAGCGTAGCGCTAACCGCTACACCACCGCTCCACACAGACACCACCATAAACACCCCCACCACCACCCCACCACACACACCACCCCCACCACACACACCAGTGCCAATGCCGCTTACGCCTAAGTGTTTGGCCAGGGAAAGCGAGATTTTTATGATAAGATGTATAATTGGACTTACAGAATAATCCAACACACTAATGTTACACGCCCCCTGCCTCCTTCAAGTAATTGACTCATTTACAGCCCATTATCTCTCCACTGCTGGATTGTTCTACTTCCCACGCCGTGACGTTTGTTCGACCAATAATTTGACCTCACGAGGAGGTCTATGGTAGGTCATCCAAATTTAATGCGCCATGACCATCAAGATGATGATGATCATCTTGATCGCCTGAACACACCGTTGGAGCAAGTGCTGTTAGCGAGCACCTATGGATGCCGGCACGGCACACGAGTAAGTGACCATCACCACGCCCGGCCGACTTTGTCTCCCCAGTGTGCGATTTGTACACATCGCACCAGGTACCCATTTGATGCTGAGTCGACCTAGGAGAGGGCCAGGACCGACCGGTGTTGGGCCGTGAGCGGGAATCGAACTCGGGTCGCCGGGTTCGACGCGCGCGCACACGGCGCGTGATGATCATTCCATTTGCGTGGGTAGAACGGTGCATCCGACAGCGTGAGGAGTGAGTGAGTGAGTGGACGCATTGGCTACCACTACGACGACTACAGCACGCGTGCACACGCGGGTCGTAGTGGGGTGGGGGGCAGGGCGGGTGGTGGTGGTGGCGGCGGCTCATTGCGTGGTGCAAAGGGTGTCTCCGTGTGGGTGATGTGAGGTGGCTGGGGCGAGGGGTGGGGGCGAGGGGTGGGGGGGAGGGGTGGAGGGGATGTTGGCGGAGTTGTTGGCAAGTCGGAGGTCAGAGTTCACCTTTAGTGCCACGCGCCCGATTGTTGTTGGTGGTGGTGGTCGGGGCTGGAGGTCGGTGATGGTGGTGGTGGGGGGGGACGGGCAGCAGCTCATCAATATTAATGAGCCAAACTTGGCCTCGAGTCAATTACTTTTGCAGCCGATGTGGAGGGAGGGGCTGCGAGGCAGAGCGCGTGGCGAGGGTCGTGGGGGGTGAGGGTAGCGGGCGAGGAGTGGGGGGGGGGTAGCAGTGAAAATGGTCGTGACAGTGGTGACCACATCAATAACCAATTACACGTGGAGCTGTGATTGATATTTATTAGATGTCCCTTTATTCACATCCGAGCTGAGATTAATTTGCTCTTTAGCGAGGGAGACCCTAGTGGTCACCGCGTGGTTACTAAAAGGCAATCGCTATCAGCATCATTATTACGACTACTAGCGCGCACTGTCCGGATTTAAAGATGAACTTTTCGCGGTTATATCTCGAAGCAAAATGTGGGGATGCGTGTTATTATAGGCTGATGTTCACGTGTGTCAGCAATTGGGTGTGGCACTTGCCCCAACAGTCTGTTAAGGCTATACGGGGGGTCTTTGGCTTTGCTTGTGTGTGCGACCTGTGGGGAGCGTTAGTGTAGCGGTTAGCGCGCTGCGCTACGAATCCGGCGACCCGAGTTCGATTCCCGTTCACGGCCAACACCAGTGACGATTATCTGAACTGGTCATAGGCCTCCTCTGGGTTGACTCAGCCACAAAATGAGTACCTGGTGCGATGTGTAAACTCCGCCACTAGGGAGACAAAGGCGGCCGGGCGTGGTGCTGACCACACACCGCCTCGTGTGCCGTTCCGGCCTTCATAGGTGCGACTCGCTAACAGCACTTGCCCCTACAGTCTGTTAAGGTTTTCAGTGGGGGTCTCTGTCTTTGTTGTATGCCACCAAGTTTGTACAACTTTACTGACACCGGGAACACGTTTAAGCTGCGTCTTACTTTCCGGAGCGTGTGTATAATCAATACGGTCGGATTAACTATGAATTATTCTTAATTATTAGGCCCCTTTGCGTGACATTTCCCGATGTTTTTTAGTGAAAAAAAAACATATACAAATTATAAACAAAAAAAATCCCAAGGGCGGCAATCAAAGGGTCAACATAGACGATTGAAAAAAGGTTTGGCCGAATAGATCACGTGATTTAAACAATAAAAATCACGTGATTTAAACAATAAAAATCACGTGATTTAAAAAAGTAAAAATCACGTGATTTAAACAATAAAAATCACGTGATTTTAAAATTCAAAATCACGTAATAAAAAAAATCAAGTGATTTAGACAATAACAATCACGTGATTTTAAAAAGAAAAATCACGTGATTTTAAAAATAAAAATCACGTGATTTTAAAAAGAAAAATCACGTGATTTTAAAATTTAAAAAATCACGTGAATTTAAAAAAATCACGTGATTTTTATTTTTTTTAAAAATTCAAACGAGGTTCTCCCACGGCGCTGGACCAACCCACACGCGGCTCACCCAGCTGAGCAGCGCCACGTGTCGCAAAGAGGTTCGATGCCGCACCAGCCTCGTCCAGACAAAGATACCGAACGTCGGAATTGACCCGACGAGTCAGGAGCGTGCGACCAAACCCTTGGGGCTAAACGTCGATGAGTCGTCTCCCCTTAACGCACTTCGACGCGTCTTTTCCTCCGGGTAGCCAACCGTACAAATTAGAGGTACGTGGGAAGGCGAGAAAACTAAACACGAGGACGGAACGATAGCCGTGTGATCGAGACTAACGACGGAGCGGCAATCATTACAAATAAAGCACACTGAGCTATCGCGGCTCTTTCTCAGAAGCGACCTGGCCACAAATTATAGCTCAACCAAGTGGCTTATCACGTGTACATGTATCGCAGTCAAATATGCGAAGCGCGTGATGTTGAGTCTACACGTGGAGGGGAACCCCGGAGACACCGGAGAAA
Source organism: Lampetra fluviatilis (assembly GCF_964198595.1). Taxonomy (NCBI): domain Eukaryota; kingdom Metazoa; phylum Chordata; class Hyperoartia; order Petromyzontiformes; family Petromyzontidae; genus Lampetra; species Lampetra fluviatilis. The sequence continues at coordinate 6,147,174 of NC_136315.1, forward strand.
AACCCACGCGACCACGGCAGGAGGCACGCGCAGACTCCAAATATACAGCAGCAGGCATCAGGGTCAGGATCGAACCCGCGATCTCCTGTAGACCAGGCGAGGTAGTTAACATCTCCTAGCCGCTGTGATGATGATGAGAGAGAGAGACACCGCAGACTCCAAATATACAGCAGCAGGCGTCAGGGACAGGATTGAACCCACGATCTCCTGCAGTCCAGGCGAGGTAGTTAACATCTCCTAGCCACTGTGATGATGCTGAGAGAGAGAGACACCGCAGACTCCAAATATACAGCAGCAGGCGTCAGGGACAGGATTGAACCCACGATCTCCTGTAGACCAGGCGAGGTAGTTAACATCTCCTAGCCACTGTGATGATGCTGAGAGAGAGAGACACCGCAGACACCAAATATACAGCAGCAGGCGTCAGGGACAGGATTGAACCCACGATCTCCTGTAGACCAGGCGAGGTAGTTAACATCTCCTAGCCACTGTGATGATGCTGAGATAGAGAGACACCGCAGACTCCAAATATACAGCAGCAGGCGTCAGGGACAGGATTGAACCCACGATCTCCTGTAGACCAGGCGAGGTAGTTAACATTTCCTAGCCACCACGGAGGCAAGTATTGTCAGATAACCCCTCCTCCTCCTTCTCCACCAGCAGCAGCGCGGCACGGGGAGTTCGTCATCCAGCAGTGGATTGACAATAGGGCTAGACACGCATCCCAGGTGAGGAGCGGTGGGGCATCGGTTCGCGCACACTGCACTAAACGCAACCCGACACACTGAGTTCGATTCCCGACCACGGCTAAACGTCGTTGTCGAGTGGTACCTAAAACGGCGCCCGTGCTCCCCCTAGGTCGACTCAGCCTCAAACGGGTACGCACGTGTGGATACAACACCACTTTCCCTCTACCAGTCTACGGAGGCTACGCGGGAGATCTTTGCCTTTATCCCCCACCCCCCTCCAACCATTCCCCCACCACCCCCTCCACCTGGAGGGCATATGCATTTTGACAATGTGTATTAATAAGCATTACCGGGTAATTAATTGAGCTGCCCTGTACGCGTGTACAGGGGCGAGGGATTGGAGGCCTCACTCTCGTATAAACCAACAGATTAATTCTGCATCTCCTGCCCTGGGGCGGCGTTTATAATAATTGTTCGCAGAGAGAGAGAGACACACACGGGGTGAGAGAGAGGGGGGGAGACAGAGGTGGTGTGGGGGGAATGCTTGGGGAGAGAGTTTGCGGGGCAGAAGAAGTGACAAGACAAATATCCCCCGTATAGCCTCAACAGACTGTTGGGGCAAGTGCTCTTAGCGAGGAGCACCTATGAAGGACAGCACGGCACACGGGGGGAGATGGTGGAGGGGAGATGGTGGGGGGAGAGATGGTGAGGGAGAGAGATGGTGGGGGAGAGATGGTGGGGAGAGATGGTGGGGAGAAATGGTGGGGGGAGAGATGGTGGGGAGAGATGGTGGGGGAGAGATGGTGGGGGAGAGATGGTGGGGGAGAGATGGTGGGGGGGAGATGGTGGTGGGGGGGAGGTGGTGGGGGAGAGATGGTGGGGGAGAGATGGTGGGGGGAGAGATGGTGGGGGGAGAAATGGTGGGGGGAGAGATGGTAGGGGGAGAGATGGTGGGGGAGAGATGGTGGGGGAGAGATGGTGGGGGAGAGATGGTGGGGGGGAGATGGTGGTGGGGGGAGGTGGTGGGGGAGAGATGGTGGGGGAGAGATGGTGGGGGGAGAGATGGTGGGGGGAGAAATGGTGGGGGGAGAGATGGTAGGGGGAGAGATGGTGGGGGAGAGATGGTGGGGGAGAGATGGTGGGGGAGAGATGGTGGGGGAGAGATGGTGGGGGAGAGATGGTGGGGGGAGATGGTGGGGGAGAGATGGTGGGGGGAGAGATGGTGGGGGAGAGATGGTGGGGGAGAGATGGTGGGGGGAGAGATGGTGGGGGAGAGATGGTGGGGGAGAGATGGTGGGGGAGAGATGGTGGGGGGGAGATGGTGGGGGAGAGATGGTGGGGGAGAGATGGTGGGGGGAGAGATGGTGGGGGAGAGATGGTGGGGGAGAGATGGTGGGGGAGAGATGGTGGGGGGGAGTTGGTGGGGGAGAGATGGGGGGGGGGAGAGATGGTGGGGGGAGAGATGGTGGGGGAGAGATGGTGGGGGGGAGATGGTGGGGGAGAGATGGTGGGGGGAGAGATGGTGGGGAGGTGGTGGCGGAGAGATGGTGGGGGGGAGATGGTGGGGGGGAGATGGTGGGGGAGAGATGGTGGGGGAAAGATGGTGGGGGAGAAATGGTGGGGGAGAGATGGTGGGGGGAGAGATGGTGGGGGGAGAGATGGTGG